>NW_013667503.1:53753-62928 GCF_000517525.1 Limulus polyphemus
AGGGCAATACACTCGTGAAATGGCCCTAAAATTGCATGTTTCTCATGAAACAATACGTAAACATCTAAGGAATATGTGAAAACTCCATAAAGAAGGTGCTTGGGTGCCTTATGAACTCTCCGATGATCAGATATTCATCGTTTCCAATGTGTGAACGTTGCTTTGTCTCTTTTGGCGCATAATGCGCGTGAACTATTTTTTGGACAGAATTGTTACCGGTGATGAAAAATGAATTCTCTATGCAAATATTATACGCCAAAAACAATGGCTCAGTCCTACACTAAAACCACTTCCGACCCCAAAACCTGGACTCCATTCGCAGAAAGTGATGCTTTGCATTTAGTGGGACATCAAAGGAGTAATTCATTTCGAACTCCTCAATCCACAGAGAACTGTTAATGTAGAGATCTATGCAGACTGAAATGAAGTAGTGTGCCTTTCTTTTCAAGTTATCAGGTGATGCATACTGTATAATGTACGCACTACATTTGTGTGCACACTGTATAATATATGCACTACATTTGTGTGCACACTTTATAATGTGTGCAATACATTTGTGTGATTTCTACAAATTAAGACAGTCATATGATAGAAAAATTAATGACCAAACAGACATTGTGAGTCTTTGCTTTCTAAACCACTGTGTAAGTTTTCTGACTCCAAATGTGATCCGAGGTTTAGAGAAAATCACTCTCCTAATTTAGCTGAGCAGTAAGAACTCTACGGAACATGCCGCCCTGTATTCACTAAATTCTTGATCTAATTAGCTGGGGCGTATGCCAAATCAACGTAAAACAACAAGAGCATGGAGACAAATAATTTAGGCCTGGCATAGCCAGGTGGTTAGGGTGCTCGACTCGCAATCTGCAGGTTCGAATCCCCGTCACACCAAACATGCTCGCCCTTTCAGCCGTGGGGGCGTTATAAAGTGACGGTCAATCCCACTATTCGTTGGTAAAAGAGTAACCCAAGAGTTGGCGATGGGTGGTGATGACTAGCTGCCTTCCCTTTAGTCTTACACTGCTAAATTAGGGACGGCTAGTGCAGATAGCCCTCGTGTAGCTTTGCGTGAAATTCAAAACAAACAAACAAACAAAGAATTTAATCGCAATCGTAAGAATTCGTTAATATGAGGTTAACTGCAATAACTAAACTGAAAAGTGTTATTATAAAACGCAGTGTATCGGTTACTTATGTCGATACCAGAAAGAGGATGTTTCAATTTTGACGTTGAAATGTTTGGGCAGGTAGTGAAATGTCATGGAAGAGATAAAGTTAACCAAAATAGGCCCATAAAGAGTACCCCAGAAGATATTTCAGCTAGCTTGAGTTGAAATATTCATGAGCAAGTGAACTTCTCAGGAGTGAATGAAATTCAGAGACAGTAACTTAGATATCGTAACAAATATATATATATATATACACATGGTATACCCAGTGTTCTATTTGGTTTAAAGTCGTTGTTTTCTTAGTGCAAGGCTACACTCTGTCCACCAGTCGTGCAGTCAAAGGTATGGTTGACATTGACTCGAGTCAGCTTGAATGTGTAGGAATCAGTTGCACTCTCGACCCCATTTCTTCCTCCTGGAACCGGGCACTGTATACAGATAACCAAACGGTAGGAAAGGAATGGGGCCGTGTACTACAGTTGTCCAGAAGGAAGAATAAGACCAGCACGGACACAAGTAGCTGGACAGGCAGAGAATGATATGTGTTATATAGGTGACACAATGTGTGAGTGCATGTCTAGCACATGGATGTGCTGCTTGGCCAACACATGTTATAGTTGTTAGGGTACGGCCATGAGTTATAACCAGTTTTAACGTACACACTTGGCTGAACCTTGGACCAATGGAATTAATTTGACTTTACACTGGAATCTGGACTTTTGTAGAAAATATCGAATCCTGGAGACTTCTGGTTATCACGTTCCTTGATATCCAGCGGTTCTTGATCCCATAGCTTGCTGAGTATCCACAAAACATCTGTCATTACTTGATGGACCATTGGCATGACTGAAGTCTTCCCTATCACTTGAAAGATGAAGAAGATGGTAAACGTTGGATCAGAGGTCCTCCGAACTCGAAAAATTGGTGGCAGATGTCCACGAAGAAGCTGTATCTTGAGAGAAATCTTAGTGCCATTTCCTAGTGCGAATATACCTTTTGTATTAATTTTACCATGTAATTATGTTCTTTCATTCAGTGTAGATATCTTAGTAGAGCATTCCATTGTATATAAGATCATAGTTATTTTGTCTGTTGTTTGAGTTGGTTTTAAAGGGTATTAGTTGTTTTATTCTTTAGGTAATTTCTGTGGTTTTTCGTTTGCCTGCACGTTTTTATCTCTAGTGTATTTCTGTATAAAAAGTTGTGTGTTTCGTTTGTTCAAAAGAGAGTTTTTTTAACGTTAATGGTTTTTTTTCTGCTCTTCATTTTGTATTTTATCATTAAAAGGTTTAGTGGATTTTTATTATAATAATTAAAGGATCTTAATGTTACTTTTATGTAGTTATGTACCTTCTGTTATGTACCTATTGCATCTGGATATGCCTACAATAGAAGAATATGTCATTCAACAGTGATATCGTACAACAGGGATTATTATTTAAAACAACGGCTGTATTGTACCACAGGTATGCCTGCATTAAAACAGAGTATCATTAAGCAATGATATCGTACACCAGTTTGCTTACGTTAGAATAGTGTATCATACAACTCCTGTATCATACACTATTTTAACGTAAGCAAATTCATTACACAACAAAAGAAATGTTATTCCTGATAACACAACTTCGAAATCTAGTACGTATCATGCATAACGAAGATTTTATCAGATTAATGTATCGTACATGATGGCAGAATTAATTGTAAAGTTTGTTAAACACTTGTAACATCTTAAGTAAAATAAGCCATTTTTATGGTAGCGAACTTCAAACATTTTCTGTAAATTTGTTCTCAAAATTAAAATTATGCTTCAAATTATTCAGATAAAAGTAGCAATATGAATGTGACAACCCTATTGCACTTTGGTATGCCGACATTAGAAGACGATTTAAAATTAAAAAGAGGAATATTCTTTAAAATGCACTATGAAACTGTATTTGGCGAGGTCAACTGCGAGGTCAACTAAAGTATTTATTGTGTATTTTAAACATTGTTCCTGCTTTTAACTTTAAACTTTTAACACGGGTTGCTTTAAATGAATTTTCATTGGAAAAAATATATCACTTAACGGTGAAATTGTAGAATAATAAAGTAGTTATTGGGCATTTTAAACGTCGTTCTTACTTTTAATTGTCAGCTTTTTGCACAAGTTGCTTTACTTGAATTATCATTAGAAAAATATGTCATTCAACAGTGGCATCGTATAACAATCAATGACTAAACTTGTTTTAATTCTAATGATCATGTGGATGTTTAGCCTATGTCAGAACAGGTTTTTCTCGGTGTTACATCATTTTAAGTTGATTAGAGTTAAATTATTACTTGTTTAAAAAGGAGTTTTAAAATATTAGTTATAAGTCAATATAAAACAGAAACCTCTAAAATGAGTGAGTGACTATAATTCTGATATTTTATGAAAGTACTTGTATTTAAATGATGATCCTGGTACATTTAGAATATTCAAGTAATGATAACAAAATAACTTCTTCTTTCAAAACTTACCTTCTTAACACTGATATTTTCAAAGACAAAATTGTATTCATTAATATACTATTTTGCACACTAGATGGCAGTACGAGAAAGGCATAATAGGAACACAAATTGGTCGACTTATTTGAATATTCCTGAAGTATTAAAGGATTAAAGGTCTTTCAAATAACGTTTGGATGTCTCAAAACCACCCACGTTATTTTATTTAAGACCTTTGAACAAGCATTTGAGTTACTGTGACCTTGATATGGTATTCAAGTTATTAGGACCAATTCATATCGTTCCTCTTCTAGGACCATTTTTTTTTATGGTTTAAATTACTAAGATCTTCCTAAAAGATTCGTTTTAATAGATTGTTTACAAAGAGTTACTTCCCGTGTGATTAGTTTCACATCTTGGGAGAGTCTGCATAGTTTCAAACTTCAACAAATAACAAGATACCTAAAAAGTGGAGACAGTGACAGGAGAAGGACTTTTGGACTTTGTTGTCCTAATGCGAACAGAGTGAAAAATCATATTTAATATCTGAAGTAACAGTTTTGACTGAAAAAATCCTGAGCTCACTCTTAATAATTCTATTGGAACCAACTTCATCCCAAATATTACATAATTTAGATATGGTACTACAGCATAGAACAGATAGCTGTAAGGATGTAAAATGAAATATCGTTTAGTAGATCTGAAAACTTTAATGGACTACCACTGCCTGTTGAATGAAAAGCCAAAACGTCGTCCTCTCTTCATTCAACAGGCAGTGGTAGTCCATTAAAGTTTTCAAACCTACTTAGTATACCCTACCTAAATTTCCACAGAAATACCTTTTAGTAATAAATTATAACAAATATATGTTATCTATGTGATTTATTCCTTCGGGTGAAGGGCGTAAATATTATTTTATTTGTTAATTGAAAGTGTGTTCATTATGCTATTATCATCGTTTTTTTTTTTTAAATACCCACGTGTCAATATGATTAATAATGTTGATAAAAGCGTATCCTCAAACTTTTTTCTTAATTCTTATGAAACAAGTTCTTCTGGAAATCATGTTTCATGAAACACGTGCGTCTCTGGAACGTGAAACGCGCACGCAGTTTATTCGCTTTCACAAGACGTTCCTTCCCTACTTTATAAAACTAGTTAAGAAACAACGTGAAAACAAACGGGATTGTTGAACATTAGTTTTGCATGCTACAAGTTAAACTGCGCATGCGCATTTAACAGTATTATGATAAACAGTGTTTGAAAAACCTAGTAAAAGACCAAACTTTGGAGTATTTTACAAATTTTTATGTTCCCCGTAGTTTGCTTGTTCTCTAAATCGAATAAAGCGTTATAATATGCCTAAACTTACGAATATAGTTCAAGAAATAAAATAATTGCGTAGGCGAGGAAATAAAAAAATAGACTAGAAAGTAGTGGTGAAAAGTCGCCAAATTAAAAGAACTTTATTAACAAAACAAGAAGACGACGTTCTTAGTATTTTTATTTTATGTTACTTCCTTTACCTCATTTGTAGATTCAGGAACATGTTCTCGAGCCACGTGTTATTTGTTCTTTCAACCTAACCCTTATATTAACAGTTTCATTGCCACTAGTAACCTAATAAAGGGCTGTTGACCGAAATGTCGTTTTCTTGTTTTATTAATAAAGTTATTTTAATTTGGCGAGTTTTTAATCATTACTTTATAAACTGACCGATATACCCAACTTGTAGTGTCAATTAACTTTACTGTAATAAATACTGCCCAAAATGAATGTTTGGTAATAGCTACTTTCTTTATCTTTAGGTTTTACGTTTATTTGAAGTGCATAGATAGAACTGTTACAAGACAAAGTGACATTTTATGAGGGCGCATAACGAGAAGTTTGATTTGAATTTCGCGCAAACCTACATAACTCTTTTTCTCAAATTAAACTAAAATTATATCAAATTCGGAATATGCTGCGCTTTTGGTGTGGTTATTATATATCAATAAAAACTACTCTTAAGTGGCTTCCTAAATGTGTTAATATGTCTTGTGTCCTTCAATGTCACACAGTTTGTACGTTCAGTAATTTAAACAAAAACGAATTAACATAAAACAGTGAACATTTCTGTCCAACTGTTTCGGTAGATTTTTAAAAGTGTCCAAGACTTTCATTTTAATGAAAAATACATGTACGGAGTCGCGTCAGCCACCTGATAACGTACTTTCGGACGTGAGACTGTCGTCGCACCGCGGGCGAACTAGGACTACGTGGGGATTTCCAAATCCTGGGCCATGGCCTTGGCGCTGGTGACTACGAGAAGTACCTAGCCCCCTTCTGGTGACGTCATTTGCCCACGTGAAGAGTCTGCATGTACTAGTGCGTGGGATTTCCCACATAAACTGTCATGGCGGCGTCCTTCTCCTGCAGCTTGTCCGAGTCGGATGCTTAGCAGGTTAAATAAAAAACGTCTGGTTTTATAATCTCCAATGACGATGTAATCTAAACACTGATATATACGGAAGAAGCTTTTTGGCTGGAAAAAAATAGGAACGTTTTCAAACAACTGCCAGAAACCTCGCAAGTCAAGGTCAGTCCATTTTTTCTTCTGGTATCAAAACTGTACCAAATTTTGTTTTAACAACAGGATCACGTGAGTAGATACTCAATTTTCAGTGTTCTCCGACGATTGCTGATAATATCATAAGATGGCCCCTCACGCTTGTAACCAAAATTATAAACGTACACCACCACCCCCTCGGTCTGAGAGCTTATAAGGCTAAAACCTGCGCAGGTTAGATATATATTATTTAGTTTATTTGTTCTATTTTGCCTTTAATATTGATGGCTAGCTTTTTATCGACAAGTGTTCCAGCACTTTTAAAATACAGAAACTTAAAGACATGACGTGGGACTAAATTTGGTGTCAGTCAGTATATTTTTGACGTCAAAGAAATCTTGAATTCGAACAGAAAAAAAATAACGCTTGTTATTAGCGTTGCTGTTGTTGTCAAATGGCTGAACTATCACTTTATCATTGATACATTATGACCGCACTATTTATCTTCTCTTTATATATATAAAAAAAACCGTGAGTAACTTTTATAATTAATACCTTATTTAACGTATGGCTTTTCCTCTTGAAATAATTTTAATATCCTGTCTCCTAATTCATCAGAAATAATCTGTACTGAGGAAATCTATAGGTTTGTAACGAAACTTCAATATGTTGGTTTCGCGGGTTTTTTCTTCAAACATCAGAATACATCATGGTATTTCAAGTTGCTTTACAGAGAATACATTCTCGTGTCTAGTACCACAAACAATGCGTGTTTCAACTATAATATAGTACATAGAATGTAATGTAGAGTACGGTGTGAGAGATTAGAAGGTTCGATAAGCTGGGTTAAAATTTCGGCGAAACAGAACTATACAATCTTACATTTAAGTGTTAAAACAATTAAAGCGATGTTTAACAGAGACGTCACGGAGTTAACATGGACGATTAGGCGTAGTTATCATTATAAAGTAACAAACAATATTCAAGATATTTTCCTTGTTGTGCTTGAAGTGGATTACATCGTGGAACTTCCCTGTAGTTCAGATATGGTAAATGAGGGGGTGTAGAGACCATAGTTTTCCATTTTCAAAATCTACAAGACCTTGGAAGAATATTTGTCTCTTGTGAAGCTACACAATACGTTATTTGTACTGTACCCACTACGGGTATCAAAATCCAATTTATAGCGCCATAAGACCAGAGACTTACCGCTGAGTTACTGGGGGGGGGGGCAAATGGGAGAAATGTTTTAATTTCCATTTCGCTAAATTTTTTGTACTTACTTACAAACTCTTTTGTAAATATCTTTATATATATGTGTGTGTGTGTGTGTTAAAATAGGCCAGTTGTTTCAAAATTAAACAAAGTTAATTCGCTTCTTAAAAATCTGTAGCTTATTTCAAAGTATTTCGTTTTCTTCTTTACTATTAGATAAATGCTAAGTTTGAGCTTTAAATTACTCGCATCATACGATGGTAAACACCTCCGATGTTTCTGGATGATAATGAACGTGTGAAACGTTAGGACACCTCCGATGTTTCTGGATGATAATGAACGTGTGAAACGTTAGGACACCTCCGATGTTTCTGGATGATAATGAACGTGTGAAACGTTAGGACGTATATTGCAAATGTTTATTCATTACTACACACAAAATCTTTAGCACGTTCCATTATCATATGGTCATCCTCTTATTATTTAACTTCAATCTAAAAGCTTAGTTTCTGTGCCAAGGTACGGGACGTCTAGTGAAACTAGGATATATAGTGACATTCCTCTTATTATTTAACTTCAATCTAAAAGCTTAGTTTCTGTGCCAAGGTACGGGACGTCTAGTGAAACTAGGATAAATAGTGACATTCCTCTTATTATTTAACTTCAATCTAAGAGCTTAGTTTCTATGCCAAGGTACGGGACGTCTAGTGAAACTAGGATAAATAGTGACATTCCTCCTATTATTTAACTTCAATCTAAAAGCTTAGTTTCTGTGCCAAGGTACGGGACGTCTAGTGAAACTAGGATAAATAGTGACATTCCTCCTATTATTTAACTTCAATCTAAAAGCTTAGTTTCTGTGCCAAGGTACGGAACGTCTAGTGAAACCAGGATAAATAGTGCCATTCTGTTTTGTTTACTGTCCATAAGGATACGTTCTAGACAGGACGTGGTTAGTCTACTGTTCATAAGGATACATTCTATACAGGACATGGTTAGTCTACTGTCCATAAGGATACGTTCTAGACAGGACGCAGTTAATCTACTCTCTATAAGGATTCGTTCTGTATAGACAGGACACATTATCCTGTCTATAAATATTCGTTCCATATAGGCAAGACACAATTAGTCTACTGTCTACAAAGATTCGTTCTGTATAGACAGGACACAATATCCTGTATATTTATATTCTTTATATATAGGCAAGACACAATCAGTCTACTGTCTACAAAGATTCGTTCTGTATAGACAGGACACAATATCCTGTATATTTATATTCTTTATATATAGGCAAGACACAATTAGTCTATTGTTTATGAGGGTTTGCTTTAGACATGATACAGCTAATCTACTGTATATAAGGATTCGTTCTAGACAGAACACAGTTAGCCTACTGTCTATAAATATTGACAGTAGATATGACATAATTATTTCTGCCATATACAAGATCTGTATTATCTTAAGAAGTTCTCTTTTGATGAAAAACGCATATACTTTAGAATGTCTGTTTTAAACCGCCATGAAACTCACACTTTCTTGTTTCTTTATATTCCAACATCATTTTAAAAGAGTTACATTAGAATTATATATATTATAAAGATTTGTGGTTAGGGCCGAGAGTAATAAATCCAATTCCTAGGAAGTTTACAATAGCCACTTTTTTCTGTAGCTTTGACACTTTATTAACCCTTTATTTTCTACATTTTGATCTTTTGTTTCGTCAGAACTTTAATTTTCCCTGTTAATCAACACCTTAATCCAAAGTGTAATTCATCGT
>NW_013667503.1:63627-69035 GCF_000517525.1 Limulus polyphemus
ATAGGAGGAAAATAAAACGGGGAGATCATTAAGAAGTTTTATTATCAAACACGGTAAAATAAGCAGAAAACTGTTAGTGATGAATATGTGAAGTATAAGAAACCATAGCTTTAATTCGACAAGACTGTTGTAAAAAAAAGGAAAACTGTTAATTTCTGACTGTTAATTTTAAATAATCAGAGCACAATATCAAGCAAGCTTTCGTTGTGTTAACAATACATTTTCTCTTGACTTTGTATGAAGATGAGCGCGTATTTCTTCCGTTGTCTTACTACGAAACATATTACATGTTTGAATTGGAGTACTTTGAAAAATAAATTATAGAGTTTTAGAACACCAACAAAGGATCGTGACCGCACTAACTATCAAAGTAGATATACTCACGCATTTTAAGGGAAATTACGTCATCAATATTCTAAGAAAGGGCGTAAATAAAAAAGTAGGATGTCCTGTTACAAGTGTGTGTGACCTTACATCCACTCTGAGAATGATGTATTTGTTTGAATATAAGTTCTCTGTTATTCCAGATACTGTATATGTATATTTACGATTAATAAGATCGTAGTGTTTATATTGAAAAAAAGAAAAACGCGTTCCTTAACTTTGATTTCAATACTGGCCTAAGTCATACATGCATACATAGTCGCTTTGTAAATGTTCATGTAAAAAATCATATGTTGAACTATGCGAAGAACAGATGTTTACAGACTTTACATCTGTATGTCATCATCTGGTGAGTGAACGTATTCTTTTTAGATAATTGGTTGTGGTATAAACGCAGAGTTAAAATGTTTATGTAGGCGCGTCTGGCACCAATTGACTCATTATAAGTTGTGTATGTTAGTTTCTTAAAGTATTTTGAAACTATTGAACTTCTCGTGAGAAAACTTTGGTGTAAAATTTTGAAATATTACTTTCATATCGTAAAAAATGCTGTAGTTTTTACTTGAAAGTTTCGACACATCTGTTGAATGTTCTCGTAATTAAGTGGAATGTCAAGGTAATAAAAGATTATTGATCACTAACCTGAGGTGGTGTCTTTGACAAGTATTTGCATTTGGCCTTTTCAATGTGAATGGCACTTTATATGAATCACATGGACTAAACGGGCAGATGAAAGACACCAAAAGTTCAGACATAGCTGTCTTTAATTTAGAAATACTGACCATAGGGAGGGCAACTAACCATCAGTACCAACCGCCTACGTGGCTGCTCTTAAGTAAATATCGGGATTGACTGTTACAATTTTAACGCTTCCACATTTGGAAATGCGGAGCTTGTTCAGTGGCATATCGCGGGCTCAAACCTTGGACCTTCCAAGCTGCTAACTGACCGGGTAACCACTATGACACACTTCACCTTATCTGTTACAAATGATATCAACGTTTGATATCATATATAAATAGACTGAATACTTTGAGAAGTAAAGTTAAATACGAGTTTGATATTAGAAGAAAAAATCTCACATTTCAATAGCAACTCCAAAACAATCGCTAATGTTTGGGAATAAAATTCTAGTTAAACTGCTTTCAAAATTGTCCCCTGGTGGGACAGCGATAAGTTTACGAATTCACAACGCTGAAATCCGGGGTTCGATTGCCACGGCGACACATAGTAGACAGCCCAATGTGGCCTTGCTCTAAAACAAACAAATAAGCTTTTAAAATTTACGTTTTAAATAAAGCGACCTCTGGGAAGCATTTCTTACATTAACAGTTGGTACTCGTAACAGCTTAAATAATCTTGCATATCGATAGCAGAATGTTATATTCTCTCTGTCCTTGTATCGGCGGGAGTGTGCAAATTTGCGGTAAATCTAACATCCTGTGAACAGTGGCCACGTAATCGTACACACACACAATTCCTTTTGACGCAATGAAATCGTTTTACAAAGCAGGAATTAAAAGCGTTATAATTAAGGTAGTTTGGTCACTTCCTGAAGACAGAATATCTACAATGAGTGTTATCGCACTCATCGCGGTACGCATCTCTGTCCTACTTTTCTTCTTTCACTTTCACGGTCAGGTTTTCGAACGCAGGTAAATTTTGAAGGTTTCCCGCACGGGGAGGTCACGTGGGGGTAAAAACCCAAGAGAAACTACGTCATGACCTGGTTTCTCGCTGGTTGGTGGCAGGTTATACTGCTTAAGGCTGAAAGTATAAACTAAATCCTTTCTAATCGTATGGTGATAAAAACTTTCACCTTCAGGGAGTTTTTTTTCTAAAGCGATTAATACAAAAATAATATGATTGGCCTACTGTTTGATTGTTCAAGGTTTGTCATGCAGGAAAGCCGTCCTTGCAGTTCCGAAAATATTCAAAATAAAGAATCGCCATCACTCAGCTCAGCAACCATCTTGTCACAGCTTTGAAACCCCCCCCCCTTCCACATGTAAACCGAAAGGTGTGTTTATTACTACGCATGTCGTAATACAGCTAATATACCTCTGTTATCGTATGATGAGAGAAATATAAGTACAACGTATACCGGATAATGTACCATTAGTAGACAGGACACTAAGCGTTATGGTTTAGCGTGATATCAGCTTAAGAGTTTCCTGTTCATTTATATCTCAACCTGTTATATTTTATCGACAGATATATCAATATCAGTATCGGAGGCGTGTTTTGTTACCGTTGATAATCGCTAGATCAATTCGGTGATGTGGGTGTACGGGACATAAGCGGAAACCCGTTCGTGCGTGCAAAATCATAGGATGCAAGATAGTTTGTCTTTCTCGGTTCATTCGTACATCAGCTGGTTTTCCGCTATTAGCTCTAAGTTTCAATGTGGACTTCGTAAACCGCGCATAGTTACTGTTAACACGATGACTGATTTAGTTTTATCTACTGTTGATACGAGAAAATTCTGATTTTAAAGTCGACTCGTGGAATTAGTCGTCAAGGGGGTGTGAATACGAGTCGGTGATTTTAAATAAACAAAGATAAGTGACCAACAGCTTATAATGGCAACTTACGCCTCGTGCATCTTTGCCTCGAGACCGCAACATGAGATCAACTATATGGAGTATCACGAACCGCTAATGGTGAGTTTTATTGTTTACATTCACGAACCGCTAATGGTGAGTTTCATTGTTTATATTCACGAACCGCTAATGGTGAGTTTCATTGTTTATATTCACGAACCGCTAATGGTGAGTTTTATTGTTTATATAACATTGTGTTGGTTTAACAAGAAAAATATCTAATTCGTTTTCTACCTTCAACAGGCTTGTAATTCTGTTTCAAACGTATGTATAAAGGGCACAGTTTATCCTTGCGCACGGTGGATGGTGGGGGATTAAGGTGTTGCTTACTAGCAGCCTAGGTTTAAATCAAACCAGAGTTGCTTGTTGAAAAGGGTGCTTTAAGACAAACCAAGTTAATCCGCTGATCAGCTATAATGCAGCGAGATACTTATGAATTTATTTTCATAATTGTATTTAAAACATCTGCTTGTATCCTGTCTATTAATGTAATAGTAGAACAATCTTGACTTATGCACCATAAAGTGGTGACAGGAAATAGTAAGATGCTTATTTATCCATACCACCTGATAATATTCACATTTAACACTTGTCGTTCCTTACCGTTAATTAATCCAATGTTTTCTTGTATAATTTATGTAGTTTATGGAGTGAAAACTTGGGAAGTCTTCACACTTTATCTTACTATCTCCTAAACTACAACCAATCAGTATAATGTAGAATATTATTAAGTTTGTTTTGAGCTCAAAGCTACATAATTAGCTAGTTGTGCTGTGCCCATCGCGGATTTCGACAACCGATTTTTAACACTGTAAGTCCGCAGATTTGTCGCTGAGTCACTGCTACTTCAGAGTTGATATCATTAAGAATTAATGAAGATCAATATATATCAAATTCAACAAACGATGCCACATCGTTTTGATCAACATTGATCAAATTCAACAAACGATGCCACATCGTTTTGATCAACATTGATCAAATTCAACAAACGATACCACATCGTTTTGATCAATATAGATCAAATTCAACAAACGATGCCACATCGTTTTGATCAACATTGATCCAATTCAACAAACGATACCACATCGTTTTGATCAACATTGATCCAATTTAACAAACGATGCCACATCGTTTTGATCAATATTGATCAAATTTAACAAACGATGCCACATCGTTTTGATCAATATTGATCAAATTTAACAAACGATGCCACATCGTTTTGATCAATATTGATCAAATTTAACAAACGATGCCACATCGTTTGGATCAATATATATCAAATTCAACAAACGATGCCACATCGTTTTGATCAATATTGATCCAATTTAACAAACGATGCCACATCGTTTTGATTAACATAGATCAAGTTCAACAAACGATACCACATCGTTTTGGTTTCTCATTAAAAGTGTTGATCGCATCCTAGAGGGCGCAGTTAACAAAAACATATAGTTTACGTGAATTATTTTATTTTCTTTTGAATTTTTTATATTTGACACATGGTCAGAGTTTCTACGTCTCCAATAGTATCATTTCATACCTCTTTTCTGTTTGTATCGTTCAAAATGTCCCAAGAATTGAAACATCTAGTCTATGGGATGCACTGAATTTTGTACAATTATTTTTGTTGTCTGGTGATAAATGTTCATCGTAGTCTAAATTACTTCAAAAGTAATCGTAAGGTTGAAAGATTTTCAATAAGAAAATGTAGAAACGATTAATAGTTGATAAGATTCTGTCTTTTATTGAACAAAAAGCAGCTGTTTTTTTTTTTTCAAACTTCTTAAGTCTATGTGCATTAGTTAGATAAAACGAATAATGAAAATTGCGTCTACAAGACGCGTCTACAGCTACAGTTTTGTTAAGTGTGTGTGTATCGTCTAGTTACCAAGCGACCAAAACAT
This sequence comes from Limulus polyphemus, assembly GCF_000517525.1. Taxonomy (NCBI): domain Eukaryota; kingdom Metazoa; phylum Arthropoda; class Merostomata; order Xiphosura; family Limulidae; genus Limulus; species Limulus polyphemus. The sequence continues at coordinate 68,519 of NW_013667503.1, forward strand.
TAAAATTTTGTAATTTCATTACAGGTTTCGTTATTTGAACTATTCGTTAAATATTCTTTAAAACAGCTCCGCACCTTTTCAATCATTAATATATCATAAAAATCATTATATACTTGGATTCTGTATAGCTACACTGCCAAATTTCTTTTCTATACCAACACCACAGGAATCCAGCTACTAAGAATTACCCCACGGCTCCATTCAGCAAGAAACCCCACATCAACAGATAAAAAATCCATCTAATAAGATATACCACACGGCTCCATTCAGCAAGAAACCCCCACATCAACAGATAAAAATCCATCTAATAAGATATACCACACGGCTCCATTCAGCAAGAAACCCCCACATCAACAGATAAAAAATCCATCTAATAAGATATACCACACGGCTCCATTCAGCAAGAAACCCCCACATCAACAGATACAAAAATCCATCTATTAAGATATACCACACGGCTCCATTCAGCAAGAAACCACCACATCAACAGATAAAAAACTCCATCTATTAAGATATA
>NW_013667503.1:69146-71408 GCF_000517525.1 Limulus polyphemus
CATTCAGCAAGAAACCACCACATCAACAGATAAAAAAATCCATCTAATAAGATATACCACACGGCTCCATTCAGCAAGAAACCCCCACATCAACAGATCAAAAATCCATCTATTAAGATATACCACACGGCTCCATTCAGCAAGAAACCACCACATCAACAGATCAAAAATCCATCTATTAAGATATACCACACGGCTCCATTCAGCAAGAAACCACCACATCAACAGATCAAAAATCCATCTATTAAGAAATACCACAAGGCTCCATTCAGCAAGAAACACTTCATTATTTATCTATGTATACTTAACATTATAGAATTCAATTCAATGAGAACTCCCATACGATTTAGTTCAATAAAAAACACCACAGGATTTCATTTTCTGTATGAAATTCATAGATCTTTCATCTGCTTTGAAATACCACGAGATTTGAATCTGTAAGAAATGCTGTTAGAGTTCAATCCAGTCCTTATTAGAAAATGATAACAAACTTAGTATCGCGTGATATTATATTATTGGTTTTCACATATATATTTCCTGGTAGTCACTTTCATGTTTTCTTCTTCTTCTTCCTGTGTATTCAGCATATGACTACCTTAGTTAGCATAGGTCACACGAAGGGATTTGTGTGAATCACATCCGGGTTTTTACATATGTTAGAACATCAGGATATGGACCTTCAGTAATAAAAGAAACTCCTAAACTGTACAAGATATATAGATAGGTGCGTATAATGTGAAGTGCTGTTTTGTATATAATGTCTGCATCATTGGCTCATTCAATATATTCAACTATACATATTTATAACGTATGCCTAGCTTATTGTTATTAAAAGTTTGTTGTTTTTGCCCCCCCCCCCAGTGACACAACGGTATGTATGCGGACTTACAACGCTAGAATCCGGGTTTCGATGCCCGTGGTTGGCAGAGCACAGGTAACCGATTGTGTAGCTTTATGCTTAATTACAAACAAATTGTTGTTTTTGTTTGTTATTAAGCACAAAGCTACACAAAGGACTATCTGTGCTATGCCCACCACAGGTATCGAAACCCGGTTTCTAGCAGTATAAGTCCACAGACATACCGCTGTGTCACTGGGGGCATTAAAAGGTTAATAATTTTGTAGACATGCTATTACATATATACATACATATACCTTGATCTTTGGAATATGAATCATTATTACAAAAACAGCTCCCCCCGCACAAACAATATATTGATATATATATATATATATATATATATATATAAATTTTTTCAGACCTAAGCTAAACCAGTCTAGTTTCAAGCATATTCTTTAATAGTAAAAATTAGGATTCTTTACCCTGTGAATGCTGAATTTAAGGGCTATTACCACGTAAATAATGCTGTAAAATTTTCAAGCTGCTGTTGAAAGTGAATGGAGGTTGGAAAGTATTAATAAAGTAACAATAATAAAGTATTAATAAAGTATTAATAAAGTAACAATAATAAAGTATTAATAAAGTAACAATAATAAAGTATTAATAAAGTAACAATGATAAAGTATTAATAAAGTAACAATGATAAAGTATTAATAAAGTAACAATAATAAAGTATTAATAACGTAACAATAATAAAGTATTAATAACGTAACAATAATAAAGTATTAATAACGTAACAATGATAAAGTATTAATAAAGTAACAATAATAAAGTATTAATAAAGTAACAATAATAAAGTATTAATAACGTAACAATAATAAAGTATTAATAAAGTAACAATAATAAAGTATTAATAAAGTAACAATAATAAAGTATTAATAAAGTAACAATAATAAAGTATTAATAAAGTAACAATAATAAAGTATTAATAACGTAACAATAATAAAGTATTAATAAAGTAACAATAATAAAGTATTTAATAAAGTATTAATAAAGTAACAATAATAAAGTATTAATAAAGTAACAATAATAAAGTATTAATAAAGTAACAATAATAAAGTATTAATAAAGTAACACCCTCAATGGTTGAGACATTAAAACAAGATTGGTTTTTAGTGAGCTTTATATGCATCACGTGGGTCCGAGGGTTTCATCTTCCAAAAGGGCGTTCATGGTTGAGAATGTATTTAAGAAGAAGAATCGCTAATAAAAATGCCTTTCACGGTTGGTTAATTTTGTAAAACTACTGAAACTCATGTTAGGGCTTTGAAATTTGTTAATAGGACTGGTTAGTAGCACGATCAATTGTTTTGTTTTGAATTTCGCGCAAAGCTACACGAGGGCTATCTGCGCTAGCCGTC
>NW_013667503.1:71594-74390 GCF_000517525.1 Limulus polyphemus
GAAGGCAGCTAGTCATCACCACCCACCGCCAACTCGTGGGCTACTCTTTTACCAACGAATAGTGGGATTGACCGAAACATTATAATGCCTCAACGGCTGAAAGAGCAAGCATGTTTGTGGGACGGGGATTCCAACCCGCGACCCTCGGATTGCGAGTCGAGCGCACTAACCTCCTGGCCATGCCGGGCGGCACGATTAAAAACATATTTTCATTATTATTATTATTTGGAAGTGGTAAGTGTGAAGGCCTATAACGCTATAAACCGTTGAGTAACTTTGCGCTTTACAACAAACAAACAAATAGAATTGGAACAGTGGTGTCCTCCGGTGGGGCAGCGGTAAGTCTACGGACTTACATCGCTAAAATCTGGGGCTCGATTCCTCGCAGTGGACACAGCAGTTAGCCAAATGTGGCTTTGTTCTAAGACGAACGAACGGAAGTGCAGTTTAACATTCAAATAGTTTTTCATTTTACTTTGTTAAAACAAAACTTTGAAGATTGAAGACTTTGACTACTTTTGCTGTTACTTGTACAAGGTTACTGGTGTGAACATCGTAAGTGACGTGTTAAAAAAGCTAGTAACTCTTGGTATTTGAGTATTTAAACAATGCTACAGGGTAGCGATATGAGTAAAGACTTTGGTTAATGTCACTCTCATTTGTGGCCCAGCATGGCCAGGTGGTTAGGGCGCTCGACTCGCAATCTAAGGGTAACGGGTTCGAATCCCCGTCACACCAAACATGCTCGCCCTTTCAGCCGTGGGGGCGTTATAATGTGACGGTCAATCCCACTATTCGTTGTTAAAAGAGTAGTCCAAGAGTTGGCGGTGGGTGGTGATGACTAGCTGCCTTCCATCTAGTCTTACACTGCTAAATTAGGGACGGCTAGCGCAGATAGCCCTCGTGTAGCTTTGCGAGAAATTCAAAACAAACAAACAAACCCTCATTTGTACAAGTTTACTGGTATGAACACCATAAGTGACATGTTAAAAATAGTGGTTGACGACACAGAATGTTAATAACACTACGTGATTAGGACTCGAACATTGTTACAGAGGCAACAAATACAACTGGAATTTAATCACTGACATTTTATACACCCAGTTTCTGTAAAGTGTTCATCATGTTTGGGTCTTTCTTTAGCACATGCATCTTTTGTGTGTTTGTGTTCCAACCATCATTTAGAAATAGCTCTAAACAGAAAATACTTATTTTTAAGTTTATTTATAAGTTGACAATAAATTTTGGTAGACAACTGAATCATTTTTCATTTGTTTTAGCGCAAAGCCACATTTGGCTATCTGCTGTCGCGGAGAATCGAACACCAGATCTTAGCGATGTGGGTCCATAAAGTCACCGCTGTCCCACCAGGCAACGAAAACTGAATAAACCTAAAAGTGCTGTCGCGAAACCTTCAAAGCATTAAGATTTGTGAAGGGTAACTTGTAGAAGAGGCTATTAGGCTGTTTGTAATATATATATATATAACGTCAAAATCTATTTCACATAGTAAAGTTGCTTTCAAGTAACTTGCTAATGTAAATAGTATCTGGAATCCCACTAACACTGAAGAGCCTTGTTATTGAGCAAAAACCCTCGTCGGTAATGGATATAGTAGTTAGGTGTGGTTGATATATTTTTGTATACTCTTCTTTACTTTCATTACAAAGTTCTTAATCATAACGCACACACACACACATACATATATATATGTATATATATACAAATCACAAATTTTAGTATACATGTTTAAAGTTTAAACTGTTTGTAGTGTTCGTTTACTACATGGAGATATGTTACATCATAATTTTTGTATTCAACAGGATAGATACATGCCTTCTTCAATGGGGGAGCCAGCAAGTTTGCTGCTTCCAAGCCAGGGAACAGCCGGAATGATCCCCGACTGTGTTCCGGACAGTACTTCGGGATCTCCTTTCCAACACTCGTTTTCTATCACTCCCACCTGCAATCCTTCCCCACCTTTACAACCCACGGGACCAACGGCTCATCACGTGGGAGTTAACTCCAGTCCTCCTTTGCAGCACGTGCAAAATGGTTATAGCCCGTCTCTTAGTCCCGAACACATACACACTCTACAACCTCCGTGTACAGGTAAGAAATCCTCTCTCTCTTACTGTTACTCTTATCACAGTATGCTCTGCCGTTAATAAAAAATTAAGGAAAATCAAACTCAGAATTATTTTTTTATTGAACTTATTAACCGGAAAATATTTCTGCGCGAAAATATGAGTGTGTGGGTCACGTTGTGGTATTTCTAATTAGATTCAGTTATTCGAATAACACGTATTACTATTAGATCGTCAAGAAATTAATGTCGCGTTTTGGAACACTTTCATTAACCATCCCCCCAAAAACGTACATCACGTATAATAGTTAAACGAACCGCCTAAAAGTCGGGTTAGTGTAGCCGATATAATGTGTAAGGTATAGTTTACTCTAATCCATTATAGTGATGACACACGACAAGACACACATTCGGCATGTAATGCTGTTTGAATACAAGAAGGGAAACGACGTCTTTGTAGCCACAAAGAATATCAAAGAAGTTTATACAAATATTTTGAACGTTCGTGTCAACTATGGTTCAGCAAATTTCATTCAGGTGATTTTAGCCTTAAAAACTGTGATGGCAGGGGCCGACATGTTGGAATTGATATTGATGCTCTGAAGACGCTTGTTGAGTCTAACCTGAGGCAACACACACTCGTGAAATGACCCTGAAATTGCATGCCTCTCATGAAACAATATATAAACATCTAAGAAGTATGAGAAAAC
>NW_013667503.1:74916-76640 GCF_000517525.1 Limulus polyphemus
GAATGGAGACTATTTTATTTAATAAATGTCTTGTTTTGATATATAAGTTGTTCGGGTTTTTTTCATCTAAAAAACGACATTAATTTTTTGATGACCTAATATATATAATCATATTTCGAGCCAGTGCCAGGTTAATTAAACATGGATCCTCAAACCCACCATGTCCTTTTTTCAATCACGATCTTCCTACCAAACTTTTTTATGAAATATCAATATGTTGAAACTGATAAAAACAACGAAACAAATTTTAAGCAACCAAAATAATAATAATAAGCATAACACCAGGCCTCCACACATTCTCGAATTGGGTGCTTAATTACATTTTTCATCAAAAAAGGTAAAAACTTTTGATAAAAGTATAAAATGATTTACATTTAATTAAAACAATGAAACTTAATCACAATATAAAATTGAAATGCTATAGTTGGTTTAAGGTATACAGATTGATTAATGCCAAATTTAATTGAAATTTAAGATTCGATGAAAAACATTTTGTTGGTGAAGACGTAAAATACTCTCGTGCAACAATATGGACGAATAACACAGTTGGTTTTTGTTTTTTCTGGCCCCGGGCCCACTGAGTAATATGGCTGTGTTTCAAATTATTCACACTTTTAAGTGTTATGTTTTAAAAATCATTTGATCTGTTTTACATTATATTACATGCTAGGGAACGTTACGATTTCAACTTTCCAAGCTCATTACAGTGTTAACTTTTCCTTCCTTTTAAATAAAAATGTTATTTGTTCACTTAATAAATTTCAGTTGATACTGGTTGATGAAATTTAATTTATGTAAGCGTAATGGTATTTTAGTTCAACATGAACATCCACAGGCCTATAGAGGGCGTTCGCCTTCCAAGCTAACGAAACTTACTGAGTTTTTGCCAAATTCTAAAGTGTTTTTAATTCCTAAAAATCTATTTACAAATTATCTTCTAGCTCCGACATAGATATATAGTATAGCAGTATGTACAAAACTGACGTAAAAATACCTCCTGTGTTTTTAAAAGAACGTAGGAACACTTTCCTTAATGTAGGGCCGGATGCTTCTTTTTTTAAAAGTAGGACTGTATTTTTAATTGATATAAACAGTAAACGTCTGTAAAATATGGACGAAGCTAATGCTTTTATGAGAATCTATTCTGTTTAAGTCGTGTCCGTATAGGGGAATAATTACTAAAACTCAACAAAATCCGAAGTTGTTTTTTTTTTTAATAATATAGTTTAAGCTTAAACTATTGTTGTGATTAAAAAAACAAAATTCAGTACTAGGCTCCACTACAAAAAATGATGATTGGACAGAGAGGATGTTGCCATTTTTATAAAATCAGAAGCAAAAATACCCGTCCCCAGTGACGGGAAACGTTTAAGTTAATCTATCAATTTAAATTATTTCATTGACTTTAGACAATTGAATTTTTTTGCTCTATAAAATGAACTTTGCTTCTCCAATTTATATATACTTTCGTGAAAAGATCAGTCAGTTTTTAGAACCACTCTCTTTAAATAGGTTAATCGTGTTGCACTCTTGGTTTTACTCAAAGCCAAAGCTCTGAGCTACTTATACCGCCAACCGTGAAAAGTGATAGTTGATCATTCAGTCATGCTAAAAGCCGTTCAACAATAACATACGGTAAATCTAAATGTTTATTTTTTTTAAGTTACGTCACATTTTGAAATGTGAACGATAGTGTGATTAATTCCTAACCTAACAAGTTAGTG
>NW_013667503.1:77494-79732 GCF_000517525.1 Limulus polyphemus
ACACTTTCAAGTGAATGACAGAGTTCAAAGTATTCTAAAGTGTTCATGATTCTTGACATACAGCAGACTTATGAATTAGCTCCAAGTGTCTCAAAGTGTCGTTAACTATGTGTAATTACTTTCAAACCAATGGTATGTTTTTTCGGACTCCTGAACATTGGTAACTATCATATACAACACTAACAGACGTATGTTACATGACTGCTCGATACTGGCTCATCGCATTCGTAGGTTACGTGTTTCGAGACTGAATCAGATGTTCGCAGACACAACTGAACGCCTTACCAGTAAGCAGATGTTTCGAAACAGACTTTACAAGGTCAGCCTCTATTTTACACGCCAGGCGAGATACATTTCACGCGTAATAATGCAGAGAACAACTCCCCTGCAATGCTGCTAATAATATGTCCATTAGACCAACAGCAGGTGGATCAGTATTGATTTTACAGATGAGTCGCATTTCATTTGGAGGGTATCTGGAACCAGATACACTCCGTTATTACACAGAAGCGTGACGCATATTGCAGTGGTGGAAGTATAGTGTGAGAGGGGATAAGTATTGATAAACTTATCAACTTCTACATTCTACTGAATGGTGCCCTTAATGCTACACACGATACAGACCACACCCTTTGACTCTCTGTGCTATTATATGCTGGTGCAATTGACCTTGACTTCCACTTAATGGTTGATAACGCCCATCCTCCCACGTTGAAAAAATAATCGACACATTCCATAAAGAAGAAAATATTTACAGATTGGCGCGATCTTCACGCTAATTTAGCTTGATCCCATCGAGTATTTATGAGCTACTCTTGAAAAACGCGTTACATTCCATCAAATGACACCACGTGTTAACTATGTCCCGCAAAAAGCTATTTCAAAGGAATGGTCGGGGATAACTCAGTACATTCTCATTTTAAACAGGCAACATCGACGCCAGTCTGCTCTCTCACTGTTCATATTGACGTGTGTTGTCGTGAAATGTAAAACTTTAAAACCACATATATCAAATGTTCCTTTACGAACATAAGCTGAACGACAAATTGTTCACATTTGTTTCCTGTTGGCTTAGTGGTAAACTTGAGGGCTTAGAATGCTAAAATTCGGGGTTAGTTTTCAGCGGCGAACCCACCATAGATAACGTATTGTGTAGCTCTGCGCTTAAACAAATAAAAACTTATTTGGATTTCAGATCATATGGCTGATCGTGAGATTCCTGATTTACATAAAACTAACTGAGAGAGTTTGTATATTGTTTTATAACAGTGTTTTGTCTTGTCGTAGCTGTAATATAAGAAATGTATATTATCTTTAATGGCTTTTAGCAGCGTATTTGAGGCAATCTGCATTCAAAGGAGTTTGTAAGTTATTAGTAACATTGAAAGTTCAGGCTCAATATGTTACCATTAACAAGCGCTGACACATGATCACCTCGCAAACTTGAAAATTCTAGTTGTCTGTAAGTTTGGTTACTTGGGCTTGCTACAAACTTGAAGATTCCAGTTGTCTGTATCTTTGGTTACTTGGGCTTGCTACGAAGTTGAAGATTCTAGTTGTTTGTATGTTTGCTTATTTGGGCTTGGTACAAACTTGAAGATTCTAGTTGTCTTTATGTTTGGTTACTTGGGCTTGCTACGAACTTGAAGATTCTAGTTGTCTGTATGTTTGGTTACTTGGGCTTGCTACGAACTTGAAGATTCTAGTCGTCTGTATGTTTGGTTACTTGGACTTGCTACGAACTTGAAGATTCTAGTTGTCTGTATTTTTGGTTACTTGGGCTTGCAACAAACTTGAAGATTGTAGTTGTTTGTATGTTTGGTTACTTGGGCTTGCTACAGACTTGAAGATTCTAGTTGTCTGTATGTTTGGTTACTTGGGCTTGCTACAAACTTGAAGATTCTAGTTGTCTGTATATTTGGTTACTTGGGCTTGCTACAAACTTGAAGATTCCAGTTGTCTGTATGTTCGGTTATTTGGGCTTGCTACAAACTTGAAGATTCTAGTTGTCTGTATGTTTGGTTACTTGGGCTTGCTACAAACTTGAAGATTGTAGTTGTTTGTATGTTTGGTTACTTGGGCTTGCTACAGACTTGAAGATTCTAGTTGTCTGTATGTTTGGTTACTTGGGCTTGCTACAAACTTGAAGATTGTAGTTGTTTGTATGTTTGGTTACTTGGGCTTGCTACAAACTTGAAGATTGTAGTTGTTTGTATGTTTGGTTACTTGGGCTTGCTA
>NW_013667503.1:80382-92120 GCF_000517525.1 Limulus polyphemus
CGGTATGAAGAGAGAGGTAGTTAGATGTTATATGCTCTATTGAGAAGACTGAGTATAAAGTTACATTTAAAGGAATTCGTAATAAAACTGTGAAATCGAGTATATAAGCCTGTGTATGCCTTGTTTTTTTTTCCTTTTGCGATAAACTGATGCTGTGAAATGGTTATCTAATCTGCTAATTTGGATAAAAAAGAAAAGACATTTTACAGTTTGTTTTTTTTTTTTTTAGTTTCACAAGTAAAATTAATGTTAGGATGTTTCGAATTTAAATAATCCAAAAATTGTTTGATGTATATCTTTTTAATTTCTGGACTAAATAATAAAGAAAATTTGCGCATGCGTAGAAGATTAGTTGCAAACCAGTTAATTTGTGTATTATAATTTAGGTTTACCGGCTGGTAAGTCGAAGTCTATGTAGTGAGGAAATCATACGTAGAGATATATCCAGCGTAAAATAGATAAGTGCGAAAAACCGCATGAAGAAAGTAAAAGTTGGAAAAATTGCTGTTGTTATAATTATATATACTTGATATGAATACAATTTTCATATAAAAATAGTTGCTTAATCACCTTCATTTTAGTCTGATGCTTACACCTAAAGACAGGAACGGGATGTGTTTCTTTTGCGCTTGAAAAATAACAGTTAAATTGGCGGTTATTAAATTGGTATCTACTTGTTTAAGAGAAGAAGAATGAGCGTTATTAATATGGATTCACTTCTTACACAGTGTTCAAACAACCCTGTAATTGCACACCGGATGTATTTGTGATTTATCATAATACAACTTTATCTCTGAAGGATAGCCTTTCATTTGGTGGTTGATTAGCAAATTGCTGAGGAAGATCAGTATACTGAGTTACAGTTAGCATCTTTTTTAGCTAGTTGTGTAAGACGTTCTTGACACAGCTAATTACAACTTACAGCTTAGAAAGTTTATGTATTAATCACCTTATTTCGCCAGGAGTTGCCTCATTTTGATCGGTTAATTTTGAACTCAATTTATTTTTCGATTCAGTGCTAGACCTTATTACCTGTCAAACAGTTTGCTCAAAAAAAAAAAGTTATAAATATCAAGATGTATAGACGGAGGAACAAATGTGAATTTGGGGGGGGTCACCGATGTCTGGGAAAACCTAACTGGCTGTGTTAGCCATGGCCATGGAATTCAAAGATGGAACATCATTTTTCCCTGATAATTATACACAAGCTTTTATTTCACGAAACAAAATTGGGGGGGGGGGGGCGTATCCTCAATGTCCCCCCTAGTTCCGCCATCTATGACAGGATGAATATGTTCCATAGACGTTAACTATAAACACTGGATACATCAAGAAGTCAGTAGCACAAAGTACACAAGGTATAAACATACATCTTGTGTGTTAATGTCGATACAATGCACTAACTTATTTATATAAATGTACTCCTAATCTGTATACACATGTATTTTACAGTCATAGAAACGCAACGACGTCTGTCTCTATGAGGTAGTAAACCAATTTATCTTTATTTTAGACTATGTGTATCCAACGGAGATAGCCAAGCAGGAGATGACTAATGCCAGAAATTACTTATAGGCAAACGCAATAGAATAAGCACCGTTTAATGTGTCACTCGTTAAATAGAAAACCTGAAAATCCAGTACCCGCTTACCTCGTCGAAACCAAACACATGTTAGCTGATGTTTAGACGCTTTGATACGTGACATGGTCGTCTAGAGAAATAGATGTAAAATGTTCCTGGAATTTAAACTAATTTAGATTTTCGACATCATTTTGAAATCGATCAACCAGCTTAAAATGTTGAAGGTGATTTGTGTTTATATCGGAACCTTTGACGTTCGATGATTTTGCTTAAAAAAATAAATTTATTCTCTGAAATATTCAGGCCTAACAAACCTGTGAAAAAGTAGATGTTGGAACAGTACTTTGATCATGTGTTGTTTCGTATCGGATTGCAGTGAAATGCAAACAAATAAATAAATAAATACAAATATCGTGAAACTAATGTCAATTATATACCGTCCGTAAAAACTGAATATGACAGAGACGTCGCCAGAGACGAACCTCCTTTTGGACGAAAGAAACGTTAATTCCACGAACCGCCTTGTCACCGCAACTGTGACGTATTGAGCGACCAGCGGTCCCATTTCTCAGTACAAAGTAAATAGGCATATACCACACTGTTCTACATCGTACTAACTAGGCAAACATCATAGGGGTAAAAATCACGTTCTGGCCAGGATATATCTTTCATATTTTCATTTACACTAGAATAACCAAATACACTTCAGAAATCTGTGGCTGTTTTTTCACACCTACGTATTCCTAGCCAGTTCGATACGATACGATGTATAATCTGAAGGACTCAGATTACAGTATGTTTTCCTTATATTATGCGATAAGGTGAAGAAGAAAAATTTTAATAAGGGACAAATATATGTATAAGTGTGACGCACACATTAGCTTCCATTAAATAAGGCGTATATTTTTAGTATTGAATTGAATTTTGAAATTTGCGTGAATATTTATTTCAACATAACATATTCATCAACGAATTGTTTGTCATAACACGTGCTGTGTTATATATGAGTGTGAGTATATAGATATATATTATCAAAGGAAGATGCAGCGTGAAGAGAGAGGATCACTTCTGAGAAAATCATTGTGACGCTCACGTTGTGGTCCTTTTTTGTCTGTGGTTGTGTATATAATCAGACGAACTTGCAGGCCTAACATTGTACTAATAAATAAAGGAGCCTTCCTGGTAAATTACTCGATGTGTATATAACCAGACGAACTGGTAGCACTGTAATAATAAATATAGGAACCTTCCTGATATATTACTAGATGTATATATAACCAGACGAACTTACAGGCCTAACATTGTAATAATAAATAAAGGAGCCTTCCTGATATATTACTAAATGTGATATAACCAGACGAACTTACAGGCCTTACTTTGTAATAATAAATAAAGGAGCCTTCCTGGTATATTACTCAATGTGTATATAACCGGACTAATTTGCAGGCCTAACATTGTAATAACAGTAAGATTCAAATTAAGTTTGCGTCATTTTACAACACCTAAAAACACGAATTTTGATATATTAAAAGAACTGTATTATTCTATCCTGGTGACTCTAATATTAAACTATATATCGATAACGTAAAACTGCCCACGCGAAATGCTTTGTCGCTAATTCTACAACTAAGGTTTTCCTTTTTCCCCTTCTCACTTCTTCAATTGACTTTTACAAATTAACTGAAATTATTTTTTTTCTTCTAAAAGTAAATAAATGTTTTACTGGCATGGTTGTATATTTTTTCTTCTTCTCTCTCCAGTTGGAAGTAGTTATAGATGTTATTATAACTACTTTCAACTGGAGAGAGTAGTTATAAGTGGTATTATAATTAACCAAGTTTGTGCTTAGGTTGTTTTTTTCTCTCTCTCTCTCTTGAACAAGATCAACCATATCTTCGATTTTTGGAACAGCCAACTAACAGAATTCGGTATCGCTACAAAAGCGAGAAAGGATCTCACGGAGGTTTGACAGGAGAGTTCAGTACTACCACCAAAAAGACTTACCCTACAGTAAAGGTGAGTAGAAAGAACTCCCTCACACAGCATTATTTTTTTTTCTCATGTTAAAACGCAAATTTTCAACTTCTGTATATATAAAAAGTTTTAAGCTGTTTATAACCTATTCGTTTATTTCAAAGTCTCATATACATCGGATATTACAAAAATTCTAGGCTTAAGTATTTTACTTTCCGGATATCTTGTCACTAATAAGCTTGACAGACCTCCAAAATTTTAATTTCTGGTCCAGCAGAACCTGTGTTATTACAACTTCACTGGAGTCATTTTAGTTCGCAGGTTTGCATAGATTAAGTACATAGTCAGCTAGCTAGTTATTGGTAAAGCTGCTCTTTCTTCCCGAAGTTACATTTTCCTTAGCTATTGAACAAAGATGTTCCATTATCGCCAGGGGGACAGATCGATATTCCGAAAAATGTCCTCCATTGGTACTGAAGTTTGCTTTATTCTTTTCATTGTTTTCAACTTTTTCATCCTGTTTCTATAATAATAATAATGATATTATGATTATTAAAATGTTGACATAATTTTTCAAAATATTAGAAAGCTTTAATTGCGAGTAACTTCGAGTATTTTCATATTTTATCTGTTTTACTTCTAGAGAAACTCGTTTGGTTAACTTTGATCATCAAATATGGAAAAGATGAATTTAAAAAATTGACGCAAATTACAAAGTAGCATACATAAGTTGTCTACCTGTGGCTCAGTAATAAGTACGAGGGCTTATAACACTAAAAATCAAGTTTTAATACTATCAGTGGGCACAGCAGAGATGGTCCATTGTGAAGTTGTGTGCTTAATAACAAATAAACAAATATACAGAAAATAGCTATAGTTAAATCCTAAATACTGCAGTCAGCTATTTTTAGTCCAAGTTGCTTATGTGATCAGATATTCAGAAAACCTCGTTTCACTTTGCATTAAAAGAAACAAAGTTTTAATAAAAAGGTGTTTCTTCCTAAATAAAAAAAACAAAAACAATATATCCTCTATGGTGTTACAAAGTACCATAAACAAAGAAGCTAGTTTAATTGTAAATAATACAGTCAGTCATTTTTACGACTCACAACAACATTGATCTGAAATGCACAAAATCTCAACTCTTTCTTTTCGTTAAAAACAAAGTTTCTATAAATACGTGTTGATTCATAACGAAAAGGCCCCGGCATGGCCAGGTGGTTAGAGCGCTCGACTCGCAATCTGAGGGTCGCGAGCTCGAATTCCCGTCACACCAAACATGCTTGCCCTTTCAGCCGTGGAGGCGTTATAATGTGACGGTCAATCCCACTATTCGTTGGTAAAAGAGTAGCCCAAGAGTTGGCGGTGGGTTGTGATGACTAGCTGTCTTCCCTCTAGTCTTACCCTGCTAAATTAGGGACAGCTAGCGCAGATAGCCCTCGTGTAGCTTTGCGCGAAATTCAAAACAGACCAACTTCTTTTATAATGCTGAACGAGCCACAGCGTTTGTGAGTGGATGACAAAACAACATTTTTATTATCTTCAATAAATTAACAAATTACAAAATATCGGTATGAATGGGTAAAAAGAGGATACATCGCCAATGTTCATAATGTTGAGAAAGTCAACTAGACTTTGAGCTCTTCACTCCTCATCAATCTCATTGTCGAAAACTTACTTTTTAGTAGAAATATATAGTAATGTACGTTAAATGTAGGTGTGTGGGGCAAAAGATTCTTGTACAATAGGTGTCTGTGACTTGTTGGAATAAATTCGACAATAAACAAACAACACGCACTCCACTTGTTTTTAAAATTATATTCGAAACAAGTTAAACGTATGTACAAAATTCTTTACACTATGGAGATCACAGTTGTATCTTAAACACTATACAGTTTTCTTCTTGGTGTCAAAAGTCCACTTAGGCTTATTCAATTGGTTTAGAATTCAGTTGACAAGCCTATCTATTTTTCTCTCTATTTATATTGCAATAGCATTCGTCTATAGTTCACTTACGTTGTCGTTGAGCTACCGCGGTTGTAACCTGTACTTCCAATAATCGTCTGCTTTCGTACTTCCAATAGTCGTCTGTCTTTTATCAAAGTCCACTGAGGCGGGTTCAGTTACTTAAGAACACCCTTTGACGTGACAATTTATTCTCTTTATCTCTTTCAGAATTGTTAATCTCACTCTAATATATATTTCACTCCAACGACGGTTAACTTTACCGTTAACTTTTGTCTGACTGGTCTTCTCTTTCGCATGACTTTACTTTTTCTCTCTGTTTCTGTTTGTCTGGTAGCCATTATTTATACATCTATCACTTAGATCTTCTAGAAATCTCTATAGCCTCGACATCAATGAATTGCATACAACGTTCGATAGCTTTGACATCAATGAATTACAAACACAAAATTAATTAATTAATAATACTACCTACATTAAACAGTCTTTTATACCTGACACTCACCAATTGACCAGTGTGGAAGAGCAAACTCTAACATACGAATCTCTTGTAGAAGTTTCCGACTGATGAATAAACCTTGAGGATTTCTTTATGATTCATATTTGCATAGTTTGTTTTCATGTCTGTCAGTGTGAACTCTGCTTTGATAACTAGACATGCTTAGTCCAGAGGCAAATACTCACTCTCTTTCCTTTCATCAAAAGTCATAATATCATTAAGTAATTTAACATTCACTAATTTGGGAGCGAATGTTTAATGTTTTGGTTGATCTCCATTTCTACACGATCCTATGGAAAAATGGAGCGCCACTTTGACGGAGAATGTTAACAAATCGAGAATTGTTGATGTATAACTCATAACTCTAGCAATGTTACTTACATTATACAGATTATTTAATTGTAAAGTAGCAAGTGTACTGGTATGTATAGGTTCTTCAAAGACAAATGAAATGTAATAAATTTGGAATGTAACCCACAGCTCAAGATATCTGTCCACACATACTGTTTCACCAACAACCATCAGGTCTGATCAGGCGCCAATTTTTTATGGATCTTACTGCCTGAAAATTACTGAAATTCCTTTAAAAGCTTTAACTATTTAGCTGTTCGGGAGTTTTTTGTTGTTTTTTTACATCCACTTAGAACAGCTAGTTGCATCATATGGCAACCATATTTGACAATATATAAATACATGGACATTTTTCTTTAATCATGGATGAAATTGAATGACTTACTGCCATCATAGCATTTGTTGTATCGCTACGAAATCCAACCCGGTTTCTGAAGTGATTATATTGTCTTATTAAATATATACTTTTGGTCCCATCTATTTATTTGGGCATCTATCAGTATTTTGTCTATGATTATTGAAAAAGTTGTAGCTCTTCTCTTTTTTTAGCCAACATATCATTAAAGTATGGTACAAGACCTTGTCTAGTGAAATTAGTTACTTTCTGCTTAGCTGACTTCAAGATACTCATTACTAGCTCAGAGGGCTTAGCTTTAATACGACTTTGAATTCCAATTTAACCGTTTATTACAAACAATAAGTTAGACTTTAAGTATTGTGGCGATCTCTCAATTTTCCCCATGATTACAAGCATCTCTCACAAATCTAAATTTCAATATTATGATTTATGACTCATCGTTAGGCGAGTTTCTAACAATATCGATAAGTATTTAATGTTAAAATACATACGCATGCAAGTACACTAACATACGTATTTCTGCACCACCACCACCCCAAAGTGTATTGCTTGTTTGTTAGTTGAATTTCTCACTAAGCCACACAGGAACTATCTTCGCTTGCGTCCATAATTTTGAAATGATAGATTAGAAGGAAGGAAACTCGTCAATATCACCTCACCGTCAACTCTTGTCAAACCAAATAGTAAGTTTTGACCGCCACTCTTATAACGCACTTATTCAGCTGCATTCGGTGCGCCACTAGTATAACTTTCATTTCTAAGTAAAATATAAACTACACTTACACGATTTTCTACTTCTTTTAATAGTAACCAAGTATTCATATAGTTTATTTTGTATTTATTTAATTAAAATTGGCGAAATCTTGACGATCTTCTGGAAATCCATTAATATCTGTTGCACATTCGGTCGAAATTCTGGAAATTACAAAAATATTATTCGAGAGCTATAAATCCTGGAAAGTGGAAATAGTGATTACAACCATTTATGATCGTTTACTGGGTCATAAAGACTGTGAAGTTAATTATATGAAGACTGTCCTAACTATAAACACAAGTCCTGTCATTCCTATAGCTCGTTTTAACGCAAGATTAAAGACTCGTGCACTTTAGGTTTCACTGTCATTACATTTATAATGTAATATATAATTTATAACCCTGAATTATGATCTGCTTTTACTAGGTTTGTTTACTTTTAAGCACAAAGCTCCACATCGCGGGTATTCAAATCTGATTTTCAGCGTTATAAGCCCTCAAACTTACTGCAGAGCTACCAGCCTTTTATAAGGAAGCCAAAACTAAGAAAGCTCTTTTTATTTCTGTTGTAAACAAAAAATAAGTAATTCATCTTGCAAACTTCTTGAGATTATATAAACTGTAGGTAAAATTTTCTAACTGTAAACAGTAGTAGTAGTAGTATGAAATTATTAGTATTTTTGCTTGCCTTTTAAGATATTTTTTAGCAACTTTAACAACGCAGTATTGCAGCGATATTTTTAGAAATGGAGGAAAATTGCTATTATCTCACATTAGCTTAAGATGCTTGGAGATAGTATAGCTGAATTCCAGTTATAGGACTAACAATAGATGTGTCTTCTTTAACATTTGAAAATATCGCTTAAATAAACTTGAAAATGTCATTATAAAAACAGTGTTTTTGTTTTGTTTTTACAGAGAGTATTTTATATTTCATTGTTATTTTCTGTTCAAACTATTAAAAAATATAGGAAACCATTACTACAAAGCAATTTTTCCAGTATTATCTCAATAATTATTTTTATTAGTTACTCTCGGATAAAATTTGTTTTTGTTAAAGTCTTGGATATGTGTTATATGTATAGAAATGTCCAATATTTCACAGATATTAAACACTAGTAAAAAAAAAATAGGAGAATAATGAGGTTTTGATTTTTTTTTTTCAAAATTTGAAGAAAATACACAGAGAGGCGCTCAATACTGACGAAACTAGTTTATAACAAATATCACAGGCAAACAATGCCAAGGAAATCGAAAAAATTCATGTACGAACGACAAAAAAAAAGCTAATTAAACAAAAATGTCAATATTTGGCTGCACAAATACCAAAGAAAATTTAAGGTATTAACATAAACAAATTTAACAAAATCAGTCTTTAGTAGTTGGTGGGTTCTCCTCTATTGTTTGATTCTTCTGCAACTATTCCTCATACTGCTGATGACATTTCGCGTGACTTACTGGGACAGCACAGTCCATTCCTGGGTAAGTGCAACTATTCCTCATACCGCTGATGACATTTCGCGTGACTTACTGGGACAGCACAGTCCATTCCTGGGTAAGTGCAACTATTCCTCATACCGCTGATGACATTTCGCGTGACTTACTGGGACAGCACAGTCCATTCCTGTGTAAGCGCAGCTCTGAGTTCCTCGACTGTCCTAGGAAGAGGTTGTTTGTCTCTACTGCTTTTCCTTAGAAGTCCTACACATTTTCAATCAGATTTAGGTCCAGTGACTTAGCAGGCCAGTTCAGTACCTTTATTCCTTCATCCTGAAAAAAAAATTGCTGCGTGATCCTGGCGGTAAGAGAACGAGTGTTATCCTGCTGATATACGAACTCATCTCTGACAGCACCAGCAAAAGGGCGTACAATGGGTAGCAGGATCTCATCCACGTTATGTCTTTGTCAGGGATCCTCCATCCACCACATATGGGTCTTGTGCGCCCCTGGATGCTGATGTTACCCATACCATCAAGGCATCATAGTGTTATAAGCCGAATATTGCTCCTCCTTCAAGTCTCCAGACCTTCACACGTCGATCACTTGATGATACACAGAACCTGCTCTCATCTGTAAACAGTACAAGGGTTCATTGCTGAAGAGTCCAGATGACATGTTCCTGAGCAAACGTCAGCCGGGCTGTTCTGAGCCCTGGGGTTAGTACAGGGGCTCTAACTGGCATCCTGGACCTGAGTCTAGCCTTATGGAGCCCGTTTCTGATAGATGATCTCGATATCTGTACTCCAGTGGCTTGCTGAAGCTCGTTCCTGAAACCCTTAGCGCTGCTGGAGCAGTTTCTAAGGGCTAAATTTAGCAGATATCGGTCGTCTATTGTATCTGTAGTATTCTACGGCCCTGGTCTGGGCTTTTGGGGTGTTATTCTGTGGACTAGTATCTGCACCACAATTTACTGCCCACAAATTATGACATCCCATGATCTGTGCCATCCCAGTCTGGTTGCGTCCATCCTGTAGCAGTGTGGCGACTCTGCAAACTTCAGTTTCAATTAGTTTCGAACATCTTGCACACTCTTTGTAAAAGTGAATACCAGCAAAAAACTCATAAACCTATCATTACCTCGACAGTAAACATTTTCTTTAATCAATCAAACTAGCCTTTGGCTTTGCGGAATTTGAGTCATTTCTCATAAAGGCCTATTAGATAAGGAATCATTGGTGCACAAACATGCAAACCTTGGGTAGGATTAATGCAATCCTCTAAAATAAGCATATTAAATTTGAAAACAAAAATTGATAACCTAAAATATACAAATTTAAACAAACCTCATTATCCTTTAATTTTTGTGAGTATTATGACGACAGGACTGACTACAAATAATCTTACAAAGTTTATCTATCTTGATAGACAAGTGAATATTAATTTTGTGAGTCACTAAGGCGCTGTCTGTTTACCTAGTTAATATTTTGCTATGTAAAATTTTTGTTGTCTAAGAAATTCTAAGGATACGAAAATTGTTAACGGATCTCGTGTATGTACCACTGTATCTAAAAACAAGAAAAACGTTTTTAAGCGATTTATCTAACAAACCACAATAACAATATATACACTAATTAAAGGCTTAATTAGCGGTAACCATGCGCATATGATATTCTTGAGTAAACCAGTTTGTAATGAATCGAACTATCTTTAAAGAAGGATTAATACTGTTTTTTATATTTACTAACTAATATATTTTTTTATGTTACTTTCACAGCTAGAGAATTACCAACAACATAATAGTCAGGTATATATTAAAGCTATACTGTATACTATTGATGACCAGCCAAAGCCTCATGTTCATAAACTGATGGGTAAACACTGCCAAGATGGAGTGTGCACTGTTACTGTAGGAGAAGACATGGTTGCCAGGTGATTTAATGTTTGTATAATTTGTGTATATAAAATAACATAGGTCAAGAATGTTTCTAAGAAAGGTTAATAGTGTTCATAATTGTCTTGATTTATTATTCGTTAACAATGTTTCGGGAGCATGGAGATATTGTAGTTATTAAATTATCAAGCTAATTAACAGGCCCATTAGTCTTACAAAATACAAGTTGACTCAGTGGTGGGAAATGCTTTTGAAAGTCTGATAAAATCAAAAGATACTTCGCAAAGTCGTTTAACAAAGTCCGAAATTTTGTTGAATATTCAACTTGGTCTTACCGGGGGAAAAACCTGCCTTACTAATATTTTGGCATTCTTTGAAGAGGTTACTTTTTGTGTAGTTGAGGGTAAGGATGTGGATTTAGTGTATATTGATTTTCAGGTGTTTAAGATTGTCAAGAGAAATGATGGTGTTGATACATCAGTTGTTTTGTACTTTATGATGAGAATGGTAGGACTAGGGAACACAGATATATATATATATATTTTGGCAAGACATAAGTCATATTCAGCTTAGATAGTTTTATTTTTCTAACATGATAGTTGGCCTTTGGAATGGGTTGCCTTCAGTTGTGGTGGACACAGCTAATATAAGGGAGTTTAAGAAAAGACTTGATGATTGATAAGGGCTGGCTATGGTTTTTTAATAGTTTAGTCTTATGGATGGGACAGCCTAGATGGACCAATTGGTTACTTGTTGTCTTTAAATGTTATTTCACTAACTATCCATGGACATGTAAACATAAGTAAAATGTCCTCTGAAAATGGTATGTTTCAAAGTGGTTATGTTCTAAGCTTCTTTCTGTACTTAGCAAATAACTTTTACCTTTGTTACAGTTAATTGTATGTATATCTCCAATAACTTGTCA
>NW_013667503.1:93120-117451 GCF_000517525.1 Limulus polyphemus
ATGTTCTAAGCTTCTTTCTGTACTTAGCAAATAACTTTTACCTTTGTTACAGTTAATTGTATGTATATCTCCAATAACTTGTCACGTTGTTATTTGTTGGTTACTTGTTGTCCTTAAATGTTATTTCACTAACTATCCATGGACATGTAAACATAAGTAAAATGTCCTCTGAAAATGGTATGTTTCAAAGTGGTTATGTTCTAAGCTTCTTTCTGTACTTAGCAAATAACTTTTACCTTTGTTACAGTTAATTGTATGTATATCTCCAATAACTTGTCAAGTTGTTATTTGTTGATAAAGGCTGGCTTTAAGAGTCTTATTTTTTGTTACTTATTTATTTGATAGTTTTTTAGAGGATGGGACATCTGAAATGGACCAATAGGTCCTCTGTTGTCCCTAAACATTGTTATGTTATTGTGTTAAAAGCTCAGTAAATAATCATGTACTATAAGACTTGTCATGGTCTCCTTTTCTTTTGCATTTGGGATAATTGAAAATTTTACAGTCATTCAAGTGTTTTCTGCTAGTATCTTGTGAAATTGGAGCACTTCATAAGATTTAGGGTCATGTAACACTTCTACTGATCTATCTTATGTTAATGTTACAAATTTCTACAATCATGTACCATTTCTACTGACCTTTCTAACATTTAGACTTACAAGTTCCTGGAATCATAAACAGTTTCTACTCATTTTTCCTGAGATCAGAGTTATGTAAAAAATTTCTCTAGTCAAAAAGGATTTCTACTGTTTTTCCTAGATTTTGTGACTTGAATGTTTCTAGAGTCACAGAGATATGATTTGTTTGTTTTTTACTTGGAACTAAAGCTACTTATAAATTTCTAGGTTCATTTATAATTTCTAGTAATCCATAAAGTCACAGTGTTTAGTTATTATTTTGGTTGTACTCAGATTCAGCCAGTCATGATTGGTTCATCTCCATGTAACTTGAAAATGTTTAAATGTAAACTGTTAGGATTCTTAATACAAACTTATATTTTTATTTCCTTTACACTCTAGCTCACATGTCTGCTAAATTTTTATTTGTTAGAACTGAATAAAAGTAACACAATAAGTAATAGTTTTTGATTTTTTATGTAATGGTTCTTCTAAAATCCATTAAACATTTTTCAGTACTTTAATACAATTTATCCATTTCTTAAATAGTTAATATGATATATTTGTTCTTAGTTTTCAGAACCTGGGGATTTTGTTTGTTGGAAAAAAAGAAGTTCCAGATATCTTGTACAGGAGGAAATTAGAGGACCAAAATATATTGAGTTGTTTAATGCAAAATGGCTCTACACACCAAGTAATTATAAATTCCTTCGAGATATACACGCAAAAACTATCTTAAGAGTTTACCTAGAACCAAATCAATTAAAAAAATCCTTTAACAAACTGAATATTAATAACCAAAAAAGCACAAACTGTTATTCTTCAGTGCTAACAGTAACTGAAGTATTATTTTTCAATAAAACAATGAATAATTTTATATTTTAAAGTACACTTGTATTCAGTTATCTTTAATATTTTTGTTACATAAAAAAATTCACATATCAAAATTCCAGAGCTGATATTTTTACTAAACATAATTGAATTTATATAAATAGTGTGATTTTTAGGGTGGGTGGGTGACTGTTCAAAAAGTATCAAGCACTGTAACTTGTTACCAGATAGATTTTTGTTCTAAATTACTTTCTCTGTAGAAAACGAAAAACATCATTTGAGAGAAGAAGCAGAACGAGAAGCCAAAGACATGGATTTAAACAGAGTGAGAATTCGTTTTGAGGCTTTTGCAGTCTCCCAAGGCAACAGTTACCCTGGACATTTGTATCCCATTAGTGATGCTGTATATTCAAATATCATAGCAAACCAAAGTAAGTCAGAATTACTTTTGTGTTTTCATTTTCTTTTAATTAAAAAATGTTTCAACAAAGGTGTTGTAATAGTTGTGAGAACTATAAAAACTTTAAAGTTTTTATTTCAATTAGTGGTCAGTTAAATCTTCTGGGATTAAAAATAAATAGAAAAAGTAATATGAAGCTATGCTGTGATTTTTTTTCTTTAGTAAGCATTAATACTTCTGCACTTTGATTGCAGTTCTTCAATTCTATTCCTACTTGGTCTTTCAAGCAAAACATCCCTATGGCTAGCAAAAATTCTCTAAGTATCGAGCCAGCTAATGAAACACTTACTTGATATTTTTATAACTAAAGTAATTTCTTGCTGTATAAGCCACATTTCGTTGTTGATGTGTAAAATGTATTGTATGCTTTTATAAGCCTTTCTGAAATATTTTTTTGAATTAGATAATGATATTTTAATACATTAATGATTCTTTGAGACCCTCTACCCTGTTTGAAGCTTTCACCATGACCTCTTGAGTTTAACATGTTGAAGTAGGCAGCTAGATCGACCTTTATAGTTAAATTTTGCTTTTACATTTTCCTTTTAATGATTTACACTAATTACTAATATTTTTTCAATATATGTTCTTAAAATAAAGTAACTGTCCTGATTGCATTTATAACCACTGTTCAGGGTTAGACTTTCTTAAGCAGTTTATAGTGAGCCACTTCTGTCAGAAGTTACGCTTTAGTTTTTCTTTTAATTTTATCTGTTGAGAGTGCTAAATAGTGATTCCACCTTTTCAGAGTGCCCTGATGTTGGGGAACTCAAGATTGTACGGATGGATAAGTGTTCTGGCTTGTGTACTGGGAGTGATGAGGTGTTTTTACTGTGTGAAAAAGTTAACAAAAGTAGGTGCTTTATTTTTAGTAATAATACTTGTGCGTAGAAATTTATGAACCTAAAAAAGATTAGCAGCAAATTGCAAAAGTGCCATTTCTGAAGAAGTGTTGCTGAAGGAAAAACTTGTTGTATAAAATTGAAAATAAGTGTTAACAATTATAATTAATATTATTATGTTTCATAATTTGATGTGTCGAATGAAATCTTAAGTTTTTTAATTAATGCTCCTCCTCCATTTTCTTTCCTTTTTTTAATATGATAGAGGATATCAAAGTTATGTTCTTTGAAGAAGATGAAAATGGAATGATACTGTGGCAAGATTTTGGGAGTTTTACTGAGGCAGATGTTCACCACCAGGTTGTTTTCTTATTTTATTAATTAAATGTATTGAGTTCGATTTAATAATATATAGTAACTTATTAGATACAAAACCATGTTACAGAGTCATCCATAAATGCTATAAGATTCTAAAAGTCTGATCTTACCCATCAATGGTTAACTTTCCATGTAATTGTTCAAATGCTTGAGGTGGTTTTCCCCACCTTTATTCAGTGGTCTATAGTCACTTTTCCCTGTCATTACTCAAACATTAGGATGTTCTTTCTCTTCCATTTTTTAACCTTCTATGGTAACTTTCTGTATCATTTTCCTAACATCTGGGGTTATCTTTCCCTGTCCTTGTTCAACCTTTTATGGCAGATTTTCCTATTATTGTCCAAACATCTTTTTTTTTCTTACCACTGACAAATTGTATGGGTTAATTTCTTCTGTGGTAATATGCTGATATTTTCCACCATTTGTTAAACCATTGTGGTGATTTTTCCCTATCACTGTTCATCCTTCTGTATAGTACTTTGTCTTGTCAATGGTTGGTCTTTTACTTAGTACCTTGGTAATTTTGTCTTATAATTTCAGTGGAATATCCTGGCCAGTGGCTTTGGTTTATCACACTTATATGTGTTGTATATACTTGTATAACAGTAATCAAAACATATAAAGATATCTAAAATCATCATGAAAAATGCGTAACTAAAAATAAATTAGCATTTAGCATAATATATAATACTAAATTATCACCATCTACATTTACTACCCTACTTTGCACTGCAATCATGAGTGATATACTTCTAAGGTGTTTAATGTATGCTGATAGGCTGAATTGTCTTCACTGCACCAATCACCATAAACGGCATATATAATCAGTACTCGCACACTCATTGCGGTCAACGATGGCTATATTTCGTGTAAGTAACATCTTGTGTCACCGCTTTTGCAAAGCTGCAGTAATTATGTATTTGTGCTAGTAATGGATAAGATTCAAATATTTCTATATTGACTAAAACACTATTTTTTAAATTCTCCCAAGGCTGATTTGCTGCCGGTAATTACACGTGGTAACGTGGAAAATTCACCACTGTATAATTTTCTGTGGTAACTACCGTGCTCAACTTTCATTGATGATTTCTTCACTGTTGTTTAACCTTTTGTGTTACTTTTTCCTACCGTTGACCAATCCTGTGAGAAAATGTAATAATTTTCCAATCCATGTACGAATTCCATGCGGTAATTTTCCTTATCCTTACACATCCATTCTGACCTTTCTCTATAATTAACCAATCACACATGGTAATTACTTGACTACCCTAAAATTTTGTAATGATTTTTAAGAACATTTGCTTACTGGGTTGTTCAGCTAAGAGTAGTTCTTAGCTGTAATATAAATTTTTTTGCCTTATAGGAGCAGAGGATTATATCTGGCCATTGTTTAGGATATATATATATATATATATGATATTTTTAACGATCTTTATTGGACAATTTCTATTACTATATTGTTAAATATAAGCATTTTGAAATGTTTGAACTTGTGTATTCCATTGTTTGTTTGTTATGAATTTTGAGCAAAGCTACACGAGGGCTATCTGCACTAGCCATCCCTAATTTAGCAGTATAAGACTAGAGGGAAGGCAGCTAATCATCTGCATCCACCGGCAACTCTTGGGCTACTCTTTTACCAACGAATAGTGAGATTGATCATCACATTATAATACTCTCATAGCTGAGATGGCAAGCATGTTTGGTGTGATGGGGATTCGAACCCACAAATTGCGAGTCGAGCACCCTAAGCACCTGGCCATTTCAGGCCCTTGTGTATCCGATTGCTGGAGATATTTAATTATATATATATATATATATCTCATCTGTTAATCAATTTAACACACACACTAAGTGAAATGAAAACCCTTCTTGATTCTAGGTTGCCATCGTGTTCAAAACTCCTCCATACCGTGACCCAATGATAAAATTTCCAGTGAAGGTGAAACTCCAGTTGTATCGACCTAGAGATAGAGAGTGCAGCAAACCTAAGGACTTTGTTTACATCCCAGTTGAACATGGTAAGAGTTTAGTTGGGTTTTAGATAAAGTTACATCATAACCAAAACATTGCATAATAAAAGCAAATTGCTCGATTTACAATTGCATCCTAGAAAAGCAATTTAGATATCTATTTGTCCCATCTAGAATTAAGTATATCAAACCAACAAATATGTTTTTGTCTTATAACTGAGTTAATTGTGTGACTTTTAACATTTCTAGTGCACAAAATCTTGACACGACCATCTATAAACTGTGTGACATTAAGAACTTCGAATGTTGTTATGAGAATTTGTATAATTTCTGACAAGATAAACTAGTTCTTGTTTATATCATTCAGACAGAGAAGGAATTGAAAGGAAGCGAAGAAAAGTCCACAACTATCAAAACTTCCCCGGATTTGATGGTGGATGCAATAATTTTGGATCTAATCACTCGTTTGGAACTACTGGTGGATCTGGTTCTTCAGGAGGTAACAATGGCAGTTTCTTTGGTGAGTTTGTAGATAAAAGGACAGTTTCTAGTACGAACCCTATAGCTATTGAACTATTTCTTTTAATGTATGTACACTTTTCAAACCTTTCTGATGTAAAACAGGATGAAACATCTTTATTATAGATTTGAATATTATAGTTTATTTTAAACTTACAAATCAAAGTCAATTTGTTTATATTATGCATTATAGTTTTATTTCTTTTATTGATAATTTGAAGAACGGTGATCCACTAATTTTCCTCTAAAGCTGAAATTGTTTGCACGCTTATTAAAGAAGATAAGCTGCAAAATATTTGGTAAGATTGAAAATTGAAAGAGCTTGTTAAATATTGGAAATAAGTTAGTCCACATCTGTGAGAGTCATTTCAAACTATACTGTTTTCTCAACATACATATCCTCCAAAAAATACAAGATCAAATTTCACTATATATATAAGTTATAAAAGAAGTTATAAAGAACTTGGATTATTATTTGTGTAGTGAGAATATGTAGTTATAATATAAATGCCTATTTGGCATTTTATTGCAATTAATTAAATCTCACATTTGATTTTATATAGGTCATGGTCAAGGACCTGTAGATTTCCAAGGTCAGAACATGCTAAGCACTAGTCAGACAAGAGTAACTCAGTCAGAGGAAGTACCTCTTTCTCTTCGAGAAGAAAGAAAAGGTTAGAACCTCAGTTTTCATGATACACAAAAAACATGCAAAAATGCTGGATACCTGTGAGGAATAAGATATAGCTTGATATAATATTATTGGAAAATAAGACATTTACCATTTAGAAAATATTTGAGAAAACGTCAGTCTGCATGAAACTTTATATGATACAAATCAGTAAGAATAAATTTCATTCACAATATGGTTATGTTGTGAGTAGTGAAAGTTTCTTTTTTTTTTATCATAGGTAGAAATTGTTTCAGTATTTATCTTTTTGCATTTTTGAAAATGGCATTGTCATTACAGTTTTAAATGATAATTGTTTTACAACATGTGCCTGTCTTTATAGGTCGTAAACTTGTGAAATACATTTTAGTTTTCAGAATATAAATTATAAAAATAAAGTAAGAATCTGCATTAACTTTCATATTTCAGTAATCATAAAACTAAAGTAATGTTTACAACTACCCTCTGGTGGCTCAGTGCTAAGTCTGAAGGCTTATAACATTAATAATTGGATTTAAATATCCACCAGCGGATAAAGCATAGATAGTCGATTGGATAGCTTTGTGCATAAAAACTAAACAAATATTTACAATTGTTTAAGTATTAGTAAACAGAAACTTGTTTTCACTGTGCTTGATAAAATACCAATATTGTGAGACTATATACCATGTACAAACTTATACAAAAAAATTTAAACATAATTTTTGTTGAATATTATATATTCTGTAACATCTCTATAGAAACCAGTAGTAAACCAAATTTTAAAATTATTTATATTTAAATAAATGAGTTTCAGTTTCAACATTCTACACAAAATCTATTACAGAATAAACAGTCAGGTTACAAAATGGCAACTTTCAGTGTTAAGGATGTATAAAGAAATGGGTAAGGCACGACTTAATGGTTATCTTGCTTGGATTGTGAATCTGAGGGCTCATGGCCCTTTGCCACAAAAATGTGTTCTACACTTTGGAGCCATGGATGCACTTTAAGAATAATAGTAAGATCCTATTATTTTGTCACGCGTGAGAAGGTTAAAAGTTGGTGGTGGTGATGTTAACTCAAGTCTATCAATTAAAATTAGGGAAGGCTAATACAAGTAACCCTCAAATAGCTTTGCATGAAATTCAAACACTTAAAGGCCATGGTTCATTGACTGATTCGTGATGTAATGTATTTTTAAACAGTGAATCAGGAACTGGCCAGTGGAGTCTCTCTCAGTACAGAAGAATCACTGGAAGCCTCTCTTCACAGGCTTTCTCTGGTTGACCATGATGTGAGGAAATCAGGAAGCCAAAAGTCTAAAAAATTAAGTGGACAAGTTACCTCAGCTCCTCAGTCACAATATCCCTCAGGCAGAACCTCATCTAAGTTCCTAACCCAAACAAGGGAACAGTGTAGCTCTGCCACCACACAAGAAACTCCACCACTGTTATATAAAATGACAGACACAGGTGGGTTGAATCATCTTCCAAAATCAACAGCTGATAGCGATACGCTTGATTTGCGGCCAGTTAGGCAACTTGCTCTACAGATGAGTCTGGCTCTGAGAGAATTTATTTGTTCTGGTGATCTCAGAAAACTCTTGGTCACAATGAGGCACCTGGTGGCTGTACAGGACACTGAAGGAGACAAGTAAGTTTAAAAATATCAAGTGCTTTGTAAACTTTCATTTGTAGAATTAAAACTTACTAATGCCTTTTAGATGTAATATTGTGCCAACTATTTGCTATTATCCTCTGGACAAAACTTTGAAACTTATTGTGACTTAAAACTTCCATGTTTCAAAAAGTAGCAAGAGATAAGTTGTTGGACATAAATAAAAAAACTGTTAACATGAACAACCAGCACCAAACAGTTTATTTCCATGTTAATATTACATTTTTCAAACCTATTGGAATATGAAAAGACACTGTGAATTGAAGCTGTAAGCTTACTCAAGTTAATGTTTTTTATTTTCTTTTAAATGAAAGAAAATAAAATTCTGCATAATTATATTGTTAAGTATTATTATAATCTTTTTTTTTTAGTCTTTTACACCTGGCCATAATACATCATGCTGGAAATCACACAAACCAGTTAGTGTTGGTTCGCTGTCTTCTTCACGTACTAAAAGATTTACCCAAAGATACCATTAACCAAAGTAACAACTTGCATCAGGTGAGGCTACATTGTATTCACTGTGTTAAACTAAAAAGAGTGTTATTCAGTAAATTTTTTGGTGAAGTTAAGAACTAATAATTGTATTGACAGCTTTAGTTAATATAATCATGCAGCTGACCAGTTGTTATATAAACAACTTCAGTCACTATAACCTTAAGGCTGTTGACCAGTTGTATAAATAGCTTTAGACAGTTTAAATTTTAAAGTTAATGACCAATTATCAAATTGCTTGATACGTGTAGTGTAACTTTATAGTGTAATATTAAGAACAAAACCAACTTTAGCCTAGTCTCTTCCTGTGGGTCAGTGGTATGCTTATGGACTTACAATGCTAAAATCCTGGGTTTGATTTTATTCCTCACAGTAGATGGAGCTTAAATAAACTGTTGTGTAGTTTGCATTAAACAAAACAAACTAAATGTTATTGTGATATTAATATAGTTAAACTAAAATAATCTTGCGATTAGAAACTATTCATTAACTGTTTTGAGCTGCATTTGTTTTTGTTGAAGCATTCAAAACCTCATTTTATCAAGCCTCAGTTATATTAAGGAGTTTCTAGCTTCAATGACCATTTGATGACTTAAAACTCACTTGATTTTTAATTAATATTTGTAGGTACAGAAAAGGTGTTATTGCAAATGTAAATTGATTTTTTGCTAAAAGTATTTGTCTAACCATTTGTAATGAAAATAATTACCAATTTCCACAAATATGATTACTCCAAATGGTTTTACAAAACTTAGATAATTTTTTTGATGAACATAATGTACCAAGCAAGAAAAAAAAAGAATAACGAATAGTTCCTTTGGTCATAATGCAGTAATAAACTCTTTTGTGGAATGTCACAAGTTTAACACATTATAGCACATGCAAATGGCAGAGTCCTGAAAACTTAAAATAAAAACCTTTTAAAGGCATATTCAAGGTACTGTCCTCAGTTGATAAGAAATGCTTACCTTTTTTCTCTCCTCTTTCTCTTCCACAGACTCCCCTGATGTTAGCAGTAATGACTAAAAGCCCTTACATAGTGCAAGAGCTTCTCGTTCATGGTGCTAACCCTAACATTACTGATGCGGAAGGGAATACTCCACTGCATATTGCCACTCATAACGGTGATGAAATTTGTCTATCCGTTCTCTTGGATCCTAAGAATCACCCAGATGAAGTGACAGAAATCTCTTCCAGTTTAAATAAACTGAATTATGCAGGTACATTTTTATCTTCATAGTAGTTCTCTTATCAAATGTCAATGAAACTTACGAACATAATTAAGTTCAGTGTCATAAGACAGATATTGCAAGGGATATCAAAACAAAATTTTATGTCTGTATAATTTCTTTTGTAAAAGATTTGTTTAGAATGATTATAGTATTTCTATGTCAGGTGTTTTTATAGTTATAATTGTTTTGAACAGATTCTTTAGAATTGAATGGTTTTTTTTATTCCTCAATATTTAGGATTTGCACCTCTTCACCTTGCCGTGAAACAAGGTCATAAGAAGTGTGTGAAAATTCTGTGTGCTAGGGGAGCAGATATAAATGTTATGGATGGGACCAGTGGGCACACTCCTCTTCACCTGGCTGTAGTGTGGAGTCCTCATCTCATCAGGAACTTGCTGAAAATGGTTAGTTCTATGGAAATTATTTAAACATTCAGTGTAGTTTATAATTACAGCTCTGGTTGAGAGTTTATAACCTGCTGTGAAAGTACATAACAAATCAAAGTGATTGAGTTGAAATCTGATATTTAGCATAGTTCTACAAGTATTTGGAATCACCTAGCTTGAAGTGCCAAATAGTTTTTCAATACAGCTAGGCAGAACATGTTGACTATTTCGTGTTAAATTCTACTTTTAAGTAAGTAGTCACACACCTGACAGTGATGTTATTATCCAACCCTCTATAATGTTATGTAACCTCAAACAATACTACAACATTGTAAAACTGCATGTTTCTTTAACCCTAGGAATACCATAAAACAAAATTACATCATATACCAACAGGTTTCAATATACCCACTTTTTTAAAAGTTTATGGAACAATGGTACTGTACATACTTGAATTAAGGTGAATAAAAATAACCAAACATTCTCAAGTTTTTATCTTTATAAAGCATAATACTTACGCACAAATTACAGTAGTTTTTATAAAATTTATTTGTATTGACTGCATACTACTTGTGATTGTCATTACAAACATTGATTCCTCAACTAGCATATTGCAATGTTTTTTGTGTCCACAAATTGAGCATCGTCCTTTATTCCCGACTGTTTTTTCTTCAGCTTCCGTAAGTTGGATGGCATATCATACAGGGGGGAAAGTGTAAATCACAATTCTAATCTACTTGTCCCACAGGAAAGTGTAGTTAAGCTCCAGCCTCATTTTGGAAGTTAAAATCTATTGAGTTGTATATATTTTCAAACCGTTTTGTTCTGTTACAGGGCCATGTGGATATAAATGCACAGAACTTTGCTGGAAACACCACATTACATCTGGCTTGTGCTTATGCAAATGAAGATGTTGTCTCCATTTTGGTGAAGGCAGGAGCCAGTGTATTGATAGAAAATTATGATATCTGCAGTCCAAATGATCAATCAGGAAATGAAAGTGATGTGCCAAACAGCAAAGGCAAAACCCCACTCGACTTTTCGGGAAACAACCACAAAGTAAGTTTTTTTTGTTTGGTAAAAGAGAACAGAGAAAACTAACAATATCATTGGTTAGATGTAAAAACTACTCGAAAAAACACACAAGACAGACCATAGTGAACCCCTTTTCCAACAAAATTAAGATTTGATTTTCATACTGCAGAGGCATTGCTAGGCACTGGTACCCAGGGCTGGTGCCCAAATTCTCAGTTGGCATCTTGAAAAATCAGAATAGAAAACCATGATCGATATGATACTGAAACATGTAAAATTCCATGCCTATGAGCCCCAGTACTTAACAACACCTCTGCTACTTGACCATTAAAATCTGAATAAACAAACACTGAGTGGTAATAAAGTTTTCTTTTCATCATTTAAACTTGGTGCTTTCTCCTGGCTTGAATCTAGTGTTTTACATGTTTACGACATTGATAGTTTGAACTCTTATTCTATTATTTAAAATATATCTATGAAATTTACTTGCATTCAATTTTAAAAGTATTTTCATGTTTAATTACTATGTGATGATAATGTTTTTTTTTCTTATGCCCTCACACAGATGAAGAAAATTCTTTTTGGTCAGTCTTCTCATTCTGAAGATAGGTTTCCAAATACTAAATCTTCATCCAGTATATCCAAGTTATCTTCCTCCTCTGTTAGTGACTTGAAGAAGTCTCATGATAGCAAAGCAGAAATAGGTGAATCTAAGAAGTCTGGTACATGCACACTTGCACCTTTTGACTCTGGATATATCAGTGGTGAGTTTCATTGTTTTCAGGGAGAGGTACAAGGATGTTGATACGCAGTTTTAAAAACTTGCAATTTGCCCAATACAATGTTAAACCACAAATACATAGGTTTAAATTTCACTTTGTTGTTGGCCAGAGCTGATTTTTTATAAATTACTGGTAGATTAGTTTAAAAAAAACAAAAAAAACTTCTCTATCTCAGTAAACTGTCCC
Organism: Limulus polyphemus; assembly: GCF_000517525.1. Lineage (NCBI taxonomy): Eukaryota > Metazoa > Arthropoda > Merostomata > Xiphosura > Limulidae > Limulus > Limulus polyphemus. The sequence goes on from NW_013667503.1 coordinate 105,186, forward strand.
CTTCCCTATTACAAGATAATCCATCCAACGTTTTTGGTTTCATATATTAACATTTTTCATGCTTTAAGATCATGAAGGGGTGTTCTAAGAACAGTTATTTGGTAAGTCTGTTTTCCCATGAAGCAATAATGCCATTTTTAGTTTTAATTCTCTGAACACAGTTAAATAGATAAATCGACTCTTGGCAGGTGAAATCAAGACAGAAGACCTAGACAAAATGGACCTGCTTTTCACGGAGCTGGATAAAAACCTGCAGTGGAAACAGTTAGGAATGACTTTGGGGTTTGAAGATTCGGCAATTAATTCCATAGAGAGGTTATGTAGTAAGGACCAAAGCCCTGCTAAAGCTATCATTGAGAAGTTTCAGGTAAAGAGATCCATAAAAAGTGTGCTTTAAATAAGTTAGTTTTTCTTGAAAGGGTAATTATAAAATATTAAACATTCGCAAATTCATATTGACTATGTGTATTGAAGAAGAATTACAATTCAAGATTGGTTTTAGTTTCTTGATCACATCAAGGAATTGTGAGATTAACCCAATAACTGCGGATGACGGAAATATCCATAAGTTGCACGTATATAACTATAACTCTATGACGATAATTGCCGTTTTATCGCGAGTCAGAAAACAGCTCCTGAGCTTAGGGCCAGTAATATCTACTAGCAGGATTTGGATAACTTTGTCATAATGTATAGTTTCAACTAAAAACAATCTTGAACCTACTTCATTAGCAAAAGAAGTTCTTTGAAAAACTGCGAGTCAGCTTCGTTTATTGAAATACTTAAACTTAAGAAACTTTTCCCTTTTATTCCTAGGAAGAACATCCCTACTGTGATTTGAAAGAAACACTGACAAATGCACTGATTGCTGCTGCTCTTCCCGAAGCTGTAGAAATTATCCACTAAGAATACACGGAACTTATGTTACTTGATCTGCAAGTGTCAATTATTTAACTTGATTGTTTGAAAACTCTGAACCACCACAATCTCTATCTCCCAATGTTGCCAACAACAACACTATAGATAGCAATATTTCTTGATCTTGTCTAAGATGTATATAGAGGTGTACTGGCCTTTAAAAATATGCAAGTTAAGACATTGTATGGGTCTTGTTTATGTTTTGGGGTAAGTAAATGTTTACTGTCATACATTTTATGATGAGCTGCTTTTATGACAGGTATTTGTAATGTAGCTGTGGACGTCCCAATATTTAAGAAACATAACATAACATGCATGAATGAATCCATAATTCTAAGATGATAAATCATTTTGTTGTTCATGATAGTTTTTGGTTTTTATAATAAACATATGCAGTAAATGCTTAATCCAGCTTCAGTTAATATTATCAGTTACCATTTTTTAGTTTATTCTAATAATTGTGGAAGAGTAGTTGTCCCTACAAGTTTTTTCCCCCTCAAACATTTACAAATAATTTTCTAGTTACATCAGTAGAAGAATGCAGGCCATTCTCAACCTTCAAAGTTACATTACTACTATTGCAAGAGTGAATTAGTGAAGTTTTGTTTCTAAGTCAAAACTGTAGACAACCCTACAGTATAATTTCTTAGACACTGTTATTAAATTATTGTGAAACATGTGATAGAGCATTTCATTCCAAGATGTAAGTACTTTCAGCTGTCGCTAACTTGGGCAATTGCTTAGTTTATTTTCTTTCTTTCTTTTTTTTGTTATAAAACTTCAAGTAATTAACACTGTGTAAATGCATTTATTTTAAATTCACACCAAGTATTTTTTAGTTATGTTTTGCTTTTTATATTAGTACTTCTTCCATGGAAAAAAAAAAAGAGGAATGTAATGAGGGTTGTATACAGGATTAATAATGATAATAAATAAGCTATTTACATAGAAAGTCTGGTGGGTCTATCTTCCCTCAACAACATAAAATGCACCAAATTTCTCAGTAAATGGAAGACGTTTAATATACAACAGCTTTAATTAAATTCATAAATCTATTGCTGAACCAAATAGGCTGCAGTTTCTCTACTGAAAGTATTTTGTAAATATATAAAAGAAAAAGTGCTCTAAAATAACAAGTACTTATTAAAAACTCGGTAAATACAATACCGTAGTAAACACTAAAGTTAATGAGAGAAGACAAGAGAAATTGTAATGTTAAACTACTTCACATATATAGAACAAGTACGAATACCCACATGGAGAAATTTATGTATCTCTTCTTTTAAACATACTGTTTAAGGATTTACATTTTGACCAGAGAAAAATCTGAGATAAGTATACTACATTTAATTTTGCCACCTATTAATACAGGAAAAAACTATTTTAGTACGTCCTACTAAGAACTATTCTACCTGTCTGTTTGATTTATTTTTATGTAATTTAGATAAATGAATGCTAGAAAGCAAAATATAATGTTGAAGACTCAGATCCTACGATGAAGTTCATGTTTTGTCACGAGTGCTTCTAAGAGTTTCAACTTTCCTTTAGCATGCTGTAAAGATAAAACAAATAGCCACCTCACTTCTAGTAAAAACACAGTTTGGATCTTTGTAACCTTAACATTAACACCATAAGAACCAATACTAAGATATAGATGAGAAGGTGCTAGTAATACAAAATTCAGATTTTTTAACTCTACCAAAAGCTGTTTACCTTCCAAATCAATTACAAAAAAACTAAATTACTTACTATTATCAACTCTAGAATTACAACCGTTTACACATAGCGAGGAACAAGCAGTCAAGAAATGAGAATTACCTTGTTGATCATATTTCAACTGTTTAAAGGTTTAATGAAATACTGGTCTACAAATAGATAAGTGAAAGACCCATTTATAGAAGTACATATCATATATCCAATTAAACATTTAAAGTTAAAATGTATATATCTGCACTGAAAAGTCTCCTGCTTACTTGGAAACTAAGAAAGGAAGAAATTAAACCTACTAGTTTCCATTATATAAAGATAACAAACAGCCTGTTGTTCCATTTAGGCCATCCCATCCACTATATTACACTCTAAGTTAAAACAAAACACTCAAAGCCAGCTCTTATCACTCAAATATTTATCAAGCACCTTCCCTTAAATTAATTGCATCTGCCACATCAGAAGGCAACCCATTCCTAAGGTCAATCATCCTGTTAGAAAAAAAAAAGTCGAGCTGTTTCAGCTGAAGATGGCTCCTACCCTGCCAAAACCTATATTTGTGTCCCCTAGTCTTGTTACTATTCTCACCATTAAGTAAGTACAACTACAACATAAAAAAGAGGAGAAAACACTGCATCAACACTATTAATTCCCTTAATCATAAAAATCTCAATTAGATCACCTATAGCTTTTTTTTTCCCAAGAGAAAACAATTTCAGAGATCTTAACTTCTCATGACAACCCTTCCCATCCCAGGTGCCATCCTCTGAACCCTTTCCAACAATTCAATGTCCTTTCTAAGATAAGGAGCTCAAGACTGAACACATTACTCCAACTGTGGCCTGACCTATGAAATGCAATTATAACCTCTTTTAGACTTGTATTCATTTTTTCACTAGATAAAAACAACTCCTATTTGCCCTATCACTAGCAACAATACATTGCTTGAATGGTTTAAGAAGACTGATGAATTAGAACGCCAAAATTATACTCATAAATCAAGTTGCAATATCCCACATGCATTACCTTTTATTTAAAAAAAATTATTTCCTGCGAGTTCCTCCGTGGTAAGTCTTACCTTGTATTCACTGTATACTGGTTCCACTGAAATCCTGTGTTCTTGAGGCATTTTCCTAGAAAATGAAGTTACTGTCAAAATTACTTGCTATATGTATGGGTAAATTTACATAGAATATGAAACGCATCTAAGTATTATATTTTGCTCATCATTTTTTAGTTGAACTATTCATTTATTAGGATTTTTTTTTCATTATTTTTGTTCGATCTGACTTTAGTATGATAAACTATCAGTCTAATTCCTGTTAATTTGTTCTTGTATTTCCTGCTAAAAAATATTTAACTCCTTTTTTTTCAACTTGTACAAAATTTCTAAAACTTGTATTTTGTTCCTGTTTTCCTTTGCAGACAATTATCATAAAAAAACAAACTATTAGTTTGATTTCAAACATATCCATTAAAGCCTTAAGTAAAGCAAAAGCACTGAATACATTATATGAAACTAATAGTTGTAAAAATCTATCGAACACGTGTGAAATGAATGTACTCTACAACAAATCGCCTATAAAGTCCTACCAAGAATCAGAATGTTGAAACAAATACTTTTAAAATAAGCAACCACAAAAATCCCATAAAATTATATTCAAAACATGAAAATTAAAAATAAGGCAAATAAAATACTCAAAAAATATGAACAGTAAAATAAAATTAATACATGATAATATCAGCTAACTTCATTTCAAACTTGTATGATAAAATTTAAGGACAAGGGACCCATTGGGCCATCCCATCCACTAAAACTAAACTAAAGACTCAAAACCAACCCTTATCATTCAATATTTATCAAGCCTTCCCTTAAACTCCTTTTAAAAAAATGAGAACCGTAACAGGGATTTAGTTTTTAAAGGAAAGAAACTTTCCTAAATTGGGGTTTGATATCCCCCTTTGCCCTGCTCGCGATAAAATTCTTGCCGAGTTTGTGGGATTAATAAAGCTCTGAATACAGATCATATCTACTAATTTGGCAGATATGAAGATTTGAGAAACGTCCGGAGGTCCAGGAGGCAGAGAGAAGATCAAGGCAAATGATGATGTTGAAGAGAAGAAGCAAGGCGACAAACATTCTACAAAGCACCGTAAACAGGATCACCTAGTGGCTGGGGTCTGTAAATCCAATGCCAAGGATGAATAGTCTACCTATCCTGTGCCCAAGCTGAAAAATTTTAAAAACATGAATAGTTGATGGGGTGTTGCAAAATAAATCACACTCCCCCCCGAAGTAATGACGAACTCGGTAGGACCACGAATATCATCACTCATGAGAAAACATCATTTCTATGTACTCTTGGGTGTTTGACTCTTCGAATTTCATTTTTTTCAAAAACCTTTGAATTATGATGCTTACTAGAACTCAGGTTTGTGTCACATGTGCTGCCTGTGAGATAGCTCAAAAACTAGTCGCAGACATGCTCCGAGAATTCAAAAATCACGTTTGACCTACCATTAACAACATCACACTGCTTGGATGGCTTCAGGTCAACCAGAATACCAAGATCATTCTCTTCCAACAAAACAGTTTTTTTCCATCAAAATTATAATAACCCACGTACATTGGTTTATTATATTAAGAAGTCTTTTGCAATTTATTTGCCCAACTAAATTCTTTTGTAAAACAGCAGCATCCTCCTCATAGCTAGAAACACTAAAGACCTTAACATCAAAGGAAAATTTAGTAATTTATTGAACATTTATATTGTTGATATAACTCATTAAGAGCAAAGGTCTTAACATTGAGTTCCAAAGTACCCCACTCATGACATTAATCCAGTTTAGCTAAACATCATTCATAATAACCTTCTGATTTCTTTCATTCAGCTATTATTCTATCCAATAAGCCGAACTTATCCCCCCCATACCTATGAATTTTTTATTTATTTCTAAACAAGCCTTTTAAACAGCTTCTTGTCAAATGCTTTCCAAAAATCCAGATACATCAAATCCACACACTTACTCTCATCTGCATAAGCAGTAGTCAGAAAATGTCAAAAGATTAGTAAGGCAAGACTTTTCCCCTTAGTGAAACCATGATAACTAAACAAAATTTTAAAATTTGTTAAATGACTGTGCAAAGCATCTTTTATCAGACTTTCAGAAACGTTTTCTGCCACTGATATAACACTAATACGCATATAATTACTGGGACAATTTTTATCATCTCTCTTGAAAAGAGGAGTTACACTAGCTAACTTCAAATCTTCTGGCACCTGCTCATTTTAAGGACTTTCAAAAATAGTAGCAAGTGGTTCACATGTCCATTCCTTTAAAACTCTTGGAATAATGTTTCTAGAATCTTCATTATTCAAAATTGAAGTAGAATTGAATACCCAGCCATCTCAGTCATCAGATACTAGCCTTTCTTTACCATCCTTCCAATGCTTTACTCCCATCCTAACACTTTGCTTACCCTTAATGTATTTAAAGAAATTCTTACTATTAATTTTTACATTTTCAGCTAATGTTTCATCACATACTCTTATTGGTTTCCTAACTTCCTGTTTGACCACTCTTAATTTTCTATGATCTAAGTCAATTTAAACTTAAGTTTATAATGCTTTTTTTAAATTTATCCCTTATACTCTTTGTAAGCCAACATAGTTTTTTCACTAATAGCCACCTTTTTTTCTTGATAAGGAATATGCATCTTGAATACCTAAAAACTTATTTAAAAATGTTTTTCACATTCTTATCCATATCTCCAATTAATTCAGTGGCCCAATTCACATTTGCAATCTTTCAAAGAATCACCTTTAAACGATAATCTACATTAAGTGATGTATTCACATCCCTTTTATTTTTCTTCTCTTCCATAGTTCAATTGCACAAGCTAAAAGCTGAAATTTGCTACTTAATAGAACCTTCTCATTACAATTAAATCCACTAATTCCAGCTTTATCAGTACTTATTCTAAATTCTTAAAAGTCTATCTATTACCTATCCATTTAGAATAGTCTCCAGTTTCTCCTCGAACTTACAAACTCTACAAATAAATTACATATTTTCACTAACTACTAGCTTCCTTGAAAGTGCATGCCAGTCCTGAGTTCCAAATAAAACTCACTCTTTGCACTCATCACACCCCACAAACTGTGATGACCACTTAACACCTACACTACTCTTAACCATTGTAGTATGATTGGAATGGATATTCAACACTAAATATGAGTAGCTTATTGACAAAATTATGTTTGAAAATTAATTATATTACACCATTTTATCACTGCTTTATTTTGACACTAAAGTAATGAACTATCTCTTTAAAATATAGAAATGATATATAACTAGTGTTTAGATAATATAAAACAGGTTAAATACATTGTAACTTACTGATAAACTGTATTGTAAGTAGGCCAGGCAACAGTGTAGCTAGGCATACACATTATACAAACATGCATGTAGTTTTTTTCTGTGCTCATTGTAAACCTGATGACTTTTTTTCTAAAGTATCTTGTAATGAGAATCATAATCATTCTAGCAATAACTATACACAAATATTTGTAAGCACATCTCACCCATTATATTAGCCCCGAACGTTTGGCTTATCCCACAACAAAGCCTATGTCACTTGTTATCACAACAATAAGGCCTATTCATACCTGGTAGTGCACATTCATTGACTGTCATGCCTGCAAGCCCTCTAACAAATTATCTTACCCTGCTAGCATGGATTGGATGAGCTTACATGTTTAACAGTTACATGTGTGATAAGTGAAAAACAAAGCACACAGTTAAGTCAAATTGGTGTGTATATTTATATTTAAGCGTATATTATGTATAATATTGTTACGACAGCGGAAGTCACGTGACGCTAGTAACACGTCATGATATTCTCGAAGGTTCTTGAATGCTCGAGTGTTTACTAGATGTACGGTATTCTTGTATACAAGACCTCCAAGAAGTGACGGCAACAATGAAATTGAATTGCAGACAGAGATAGAGACGGACAATTGAGTCAAGCGCGTGAATCATTCATTGTGAATTATAGCATTTGTTTAAGTTAACTGACTGTGGGAATTAAGTGTATTGCAAAGTTGTATTGAGAAAGAATAAACTAGCTTTATTTAAGGAAGGACTTGTATTGCTGAAGTTTTTCGGAAAGAATTTCTAGGGAAAATTAACAAACGAACAGGGACGTAACAATATTTTTGAACCAAATCATTGTTTTTGTTGATATAATTAATCAATCTCATGCATATAGTTTTTAAGTCTTGACTATTTTAGGTATGTACACTCACTAAGTCTAATTAACATTAGTAATATTTACACCACTAAGCTCTAATTTAAAAGTTTAGTCCTACTAATAAGTTTACTAATATTATTAAATCAACTTATCTTTAATTATTAACACAATATTACTACAAATAAGAATATCAAGCATATCCTTACAGATTTAAATGAGATGTTCCAAAAATTTCAAGAGCTTAGGTTTCAAATGTCTTAATTATCCCCAAAGTAAACATGACAACCACCCAATATATTCAACAAAGGAAGGGGGAAATTGGCAGGATATTTACGGTAGGTAGTAACTGCCAAACTGGACCACCAGTCTAGAGCCAATATCCTACTACAAGCCTTTTAGCCACTAAATGTTTTAGTTATACAAACCATAAAATCAGCACAAAATAAAGGTGTTGTGAAACACATGCTAGAAATAATAAAAATCATACCTTTCATTTTTTTGTTGAAGTCCTTCTTCAATTTCACGTAACTCCCTCCTAAGCCTTCTTTTTTCAGCTCTAGTCTGTCTTTGTTGTATAATAAGTTCAGGCCTTGAAATATAAAGGAAAAATATATATTTCTTGTAAAGAAATTACATTAGGAAAAATATGCAAAAAACATTTTAGTTGGTACAAAAAATAACACAAGTAGTATATATATATAGAAAGACTTTTACTTACAAGGACAATTTGTGAAGCTTGGAGTTGTTGAACCTTGAATTTGCATAATCTTTTGCTGATTTTTTTACCTCTAACCCTTTGTGGTCGTAGGAACATGACTGGTCTTTAGGTTTAAGAGCTTCATTCAAACAGAGTAAATTTTCTTCCATCTGAAAATTATAGAATTTATGTATAGTCTACTTTAGTCTTATAAATTGATGAAAAAAAATTCTAATTCTGTAATGAATTATTCCATAAACTGGTAATTGAGCACAGTTTGGGGAATTCCTGACCTTTCTAATATATCTGTTTCTTACTAATATATTGATTTACATCTTAAAGTTATATACTCACCGTTGGATCAGTTGTTTTTTTCATGGATACAAAGTCCATGGCAACGTGCTCCAAAATAGGCTGCAGCTCCATTCCCTGTTCTTTTGCAAAGAAATTGGTTCGACCAACCGAGCGCTTCGTATTAAAATAATGGTCCTGAGTAGGATGTAATGCATTTTCACCAGCCTTCTTAAACATTTGATCAACAGTACTTTCAAACTTCAACCCATTTTTCTGGCTGGTTAACTTCTTCTCCAATACTTTGTCTTTTGTCACAACCTATGAAAAAGAAATAATTTGTAATCAATTTTTAAAATTCATGAACAAGAATAACAACCTCTTCTGTAACTTACAAAATATTAATCAAAACACAACTATTTAAAGAAAAATATTATTTTAAAATTCAGATTTGCTGGAAAAAATAAACAAGTAAATAATTCTGTATACTTCCGAGATAATACAGAAAAGATAAAGAAAAATTATTAATATAAAGCCTAATTTCTTTTATATTTTTGCATAACACATTGCATTATAAGAACCCTATACAAGAAAGATACAGCAAATAGGATAAAGTATCAAAGTACCGTCACTTCAGAATATTTAGTTAGTTCCACTGTTCTACATTACTTTTGAATTAACTAAGGTATACTTTTTAATTTATTTGTCTGGAATATTATACTGCAGCATTTATGTACTTGGTAATTAACCAATAATTTTAAATTTTCATTAAACTACACAATTCTTTCTAAGGAAGTTAAGCCAAAGAAAGGCAATATTCATATTTCCAAAGTATTACAACATTGCACAAGGTAAGTGCCATCCATAGTACCACTTCTTGGCCTCTGGTTAAAGCAGTATTCCTAACAAATGGAATACAAGGTGAAATTCTGAATAACTTAAAGAATTTGATCACTAATCAACTTGACAATACAAATTAAATGAATGCTGAAGCTTGTTTTTTTTTTAAGACCCGTTAACTTTTCAAAATTAGAGCTCTAGTCTATTAAAGATGTAAGCACACCCTCCACGAGCAATTAACCAGTCAACAATATCTGAGGTGCCTCGCATGGTTATTGGGTAGGAATTGTGTAAAACAAATTTATAATAGATTATAATATCATAATATAGCAAAATTGGAAATTTCTCGCAACTTTGAAAAAAGTCTGCATCTTCAAAATTTTTGTGACCACTGAAATCACTAAAGACTAAAAAAAAAAACTCCCAAGTTAAAGAAGGTACACTCACATTTCCTAGCCTAGTATTATTTGTCTCAAGAGACATTTTATTGGATACTCATTTCACATGCAAAGCTTCTGGAGTTTAGTTATGTACCCATTTTTCTTATTGTAATACCTGTTTTGTCACTGTCATAAGATGATAATTGATTACACTTGATTTGTGGATGTACAAGTAGCACTATATAATCAGTGATTGCCAATACTCGACTTGTTACCCATGGTTTGTGGATGCACAAATAGCACGAATTAAAATTAGTTGTGTGCAACAATTATCAATAAATAGAAATTTCTGAAATGCACAGCTCCCTCAAAGTAGATCAATTATATACATTAAAAATCATGACACATTTACACATGGTGTTATTTCCACAACCTGTGATCCATGAACGAAGTTCTTCTCGTACAATTCTGTCATGGTCTCTTTGAAGAAATCTTCTTTGAGGTATTTATAATTGTCTACATCCAACACATCAGAATTCCGAATCCCGCCAGTGAAGAATAGTGGTGTAGAGTCATGAGAATATTGCTCCAACTGCTGCTCTTCTCGCAAACCTATAGAAAAAATAAAAAGTAATCATTCAGATTTTTGAAAAAGCTATATAGTAACAATTTACAATTGTGATACAACTACTGTGGAATATATAAGAAACTTTTTAATCTTAATATTTCTAAATATTCTTCAATGAACAGTTCAAATCAAGTAATAAACCATTGAATCAGTACACCAAATCTCCATAAAGTTTGGACTAACCAACTTCAGTCTGGTAATATACACACCATTAAATTTTCCAACTAACGATAGAATAAAACTTATCATTATGTTTTCAACAATTTAGCAAGCAAAGTTGAGAGTGAATCATAGGGGTTCTTTTTTTCTTCTCTTGTACAGCTAAATTTAATCGGTATTTTTTTTTTTTTTTTTAATGTGAACCTCACCAAACTAAGTTAAGAATTTAATCAACTAACATAAAGATGTGCATTTTTAAGTTACTCATTAATAATCAACAATATATTGGCATTTTTCTTCTCTCAAAGTCCATACTGTAAACTAAGCCATAGCCATTATAGTTAAAATGCATATTAAACATGAAAAAAATAATATTTTTTTGTAATTACCAAAGTTCTTCATTGGGAAAGAAAGATCCTCGTACATAACACAGTTATGTTAAAGATATCAAACTTCTTGTAGTAAGATCCTCGTACATAACATAGTTATGTTAAAGATATCAAACTTCTTGTAGTAAGATCCTCATACATAACATTGTTATGTTAAATATATCAAACTTCTTGTAGTAAGATCCTTGTACATAACATAGTTATGTTAAAGATATCAAACTTCTTGTAGAAAGATCCTCATACATAACATAGTATTAAACTTTTTGTAGAATGATTCTCGTACATAACATAGTTATATTAAAGATATCAAACTTCTTGTAGAAGGATTCTCGTACATAACATATTTATATTAAACATATCAAAGTTTTTGTAGTAACCTTTTAGTTCCTTTCTAACTCTGTTTAGTTCTGTCATCACCTTCTTCACCTCAGAATATTTCATCTTGTCAGCATGAGAGGGCTGAAAACATGCAACATGTCAATTTCTATAAAGAACAATAAATCAGCCGACATCAAGATCTTTATACAAAAATCTAACAAATTCATCAGTATGTAACCTACTATAAACAATAAATACAAATCTAAAATGTGCAATTTTTATGTACAATTTGTAGGTTGGAGATTATCATAATTAAAGTAGAGGCAATAGATAAAGAGAAGTGTAAACTGTGGGAAATGGCAACAAGATTTCAGGAGTAGCTTAAGCTTTTACATGCAAGGTATACATCAGCTAACAATGTCTTTCAGGAAGTTAGAAAGAGTACTATTATTAAGAGTAAAAATAGTGAATTTTGTTATAATGAGCCTATTCTCTTGAACAACAAATTTCAACCCTTGGCATCTGCAGTTGGGGAACTAATGGAGGGAAGGAAAACAAAAGGGTCAGAGAAGAATGTGGATGATAAGGAGGTTATAGTTATAGGTGATTTCTTGATAAGGCATATGGATAGAATAGGCTGTGGGGTAAATAGGGAGAGAAGAATAAGATTATGCTACCCAGGGGC
>NW_013667503.1:118448-121811 GCF_000517525.1 Limulus polyphemus
AATCAAAATGTTGGGATAGGGGTAGGACCCTTGAGGGATGATAAAGGAAGGCTAATATCTGATGATTATGAGATGGGTGGGTTATTAAATTTTGCTTTTTCTTCGTTTTTACAAACGAAAATTTAAGCAGTATTCCACATCTTAAACAGTTGATAAATGGAAACGAGATCAAACAAGATGACTGCATTAATTCTGAGCTGGTTAAGAAAAAATTGGGAAGTTCAAAAATCAATAATGCTCCTGGGCCAGATAATATTTCCCGAAGGGTTTTGAAGGAGGTTAAACATTAGATATGTAAGCCACTTACTACTAGTTTTTTATCAGTTCTTGAAAAGTGGATAAGTACCAGTGGATTGGAAGTTAACTAATGTAACTCCTCTTTTCAAGGGAAGTGATAAAAATCGTCCCAGTAATTATAGACCCAGTTGTGGGAAAAGTCTTGGAAAGTCTGTTAAAAGATGCTTTGGCAAATCATTTAACAAAGTTTAGAATTTTATTGGATAGTAAACATGGTTTCACTAAGAGAAAATCTTGTTTTACAAACCTTTTGACATTCTTTGAAAAGATTACTGATTATATAAATGAGGGTAAGGGTGTAGATTTGGTGTATCTGGATTTTCAGAAAGCATTTAACAAGGTGCCACATAAAAGCTTGTAAAAAAAAATTCTCTATAGGTGTGGGGGGCGGGATAAGTTACCAAATTCGATAGAAGAGCAGCTGAATAGAAGAAAGCAGAGGGTTGTTACAAATAGAGTTCAATCAAACTGGATTAATGTCACAAACTGGGTAACCTCAGGGCTCAGTCTTAGGACCTTTGCTCTTTTTGATTTACATCAATGACATAGATGAAGAATTAGTCAATTACATAAATTTGCAGATGATATTAAGGTCTTTGGTGTTGCTAGCTGTGATAAGGATGCTACTGATTTACAAAAGAATTTAGATCATTTAGTGAGTTGGACAAATAAATGGCAGATGGGTTTTAATTATAATATACGCAAGATAATACATGTGGGTTATCATAATTGGAATTATAAGTATAATTTGGGTGGGAATAACCTTAAGTGTTATGAAGGAAGGGGATCTTGGTGTAATAGTCGATCAGTCTCCAAAGCCATCCAAGCAATGTGCTGTTGCTAGTGGTAGGGCAAATAGGATTTTAGATTGTATCTAAAGAAATGCCGAATACAAGTCTAAAGAGATTATACTTTCATTGTACAGGTCACTGGTTAGGTCACATTTGGAATATTGTGTTCAGTCTTGAGCTCCTTACCTTAGGAAACACAATTGTCAGATAGGGTTCAGAGAAGGGTTACTAGTTTGGTGCCCGAGATTGTTCATCATCTTTTTGGCAAGATAGAAGTCATCTTCAGCTAAGACAGTTTTATTTTTCTAGCAGGTTGGTTAGACTTTGGAATGGGTTGCCTTCAGATGTTGTAGAGGCAGTAAATTTAAGTGAGTTTAAGAAAAAGCTTGATAAGAGCTGGCTTTAAGATTTTTTTTTAATTATTTTAATTTAGTTTAGAGATGGAACAGTCGAGATGGACTAATAGGTCCCATGTTGTCCCAAAACATTATGTTATGTTACAGCCTTAATTAACTGAACTAGTTATATTATAATTGGAAATGTTTAGGGTAATATCACACCAGATCAGCTACCATTACATCAATTCAGGCATGGTTACACCAGATCAGGTATCTGTTATAAAACCATTGAATGTGGTCGTGTAATTACAAACACTCACTTTAAAACCATGTTCCAATTCAAAAGCTTCATCAAATTTTCTAATTTTCTTTTTCATGCCTGAAAAGGAAAGACACAGTGCAAAGCTTAATCAATTTGTACATAACATACACATAACTGAAATGTTACTTTCAAGTCAAACTTTGTTGTTGTTTTTATGAGAATATAAAAGTAAAAAATACCTTTTTCATTTATAACTTACCATGTATTTTCTTCCTCAGTTGTTTAACTGTTGAAGACATCTTATCTTCATTTTTGAATGACCTAGAAAATGATGAAAAATCTTGCACAAACACATTTAAATATAAAAACACTCAAATACAACCCTCCCATAAACATACAACATTATATTTCAATCTAAAGAAATATCTCTCAAACAAGATAACTAAACAGGCCTAATATTCATAATAAGAAAACCACCATAGGCTGAATATATTCTTCTAAATCTATTATTGATTTTACATTTCTCACAAGTCCACTGTTACACTGCTTCGTCAGGAGTGAAAAGTTAATACCGTAACAAATTATGTACATATATTTAGAAAACCCTGCTGTACTACCGAGAATAGGAATGTGAGAAACCTGTGGATTTCTTTTGATGCAAACTTTATCTGGGTCATTTGTACAACCATTGCAAAACCACTGAGGCTAGCAACTGTCACCTAGTGAAACAATGACTTGTCTTGGCAAACAGAAAACTTCCTTATATAAATAACCTTTACTAAATAACATGTAACAACTAGTCTAAAGACTGACTAATTTAACACTGTCACTGGCATGTAAAAACAATACTGTCAACTGACGGCTTCCAAAAGAATCACCACTCATGTTTCAACTCAGGCAGTGCGAGATGATTGTATCATTAAATATCAGGTGTGTAAACGAGTAGTGTATCCTTAAATATCAGGTGTGTAAACGAGTAGTGTATCATTAAATATCAGGTGTGTAAACGAGTAGTGTATCATTAAATATCAGGTGTGTAAACGAGTAGTGTATCATTAAATAATCTACTCGTTTACACACCTGAGGTTTTGAAGTTATTCATAGGAATTTTTTTTAAGAGTATTTTTTTATGACTGCACTTTTTTTTTTTCAGTAGTCAAATTTATCGTCTTCAGTTTCAATAGTCAGATCAACACAGATTTCAAAACAAAATTTGGGGGTGGGTATAGGCATACATTCCACAGCCCCAAGTTGATTTTCCTTGGTTTGCCTGTGGCCCACTCACATGTCTACTAGAAGCAATTACAATCTGCCCTTTTTTGAGTAGTTTTAGAAGCACAAGTTACTACTAAATACTACATTGTATGAATATAAACTCATGTATACTGCTTTACCACTGAGAAATTGTAAAATCCATTAACTGAACAGAGATTTCATGTATTCCATCTATAAGAGTTGTTTCTCCTAATTTAATGTGTGCAATAAACAATATCTAGAGGAATAAAATCACACCACACTTTTTGTGTGTGTGTGTGTGTGTGTGTGTGTGTGTGTGTGTGTGTGTGTGTGTGTGTAGTAACTAAACTAAACTAAAAGTAGTTAGTTTAGTTCTCGTACGTACACAATAATAAACGTAAACGTACGTACTAAGTACGTCGTACTACTAAGTTAAGTT
>NW_013667503.1:122811-136341 GCF_000517525.1 Limulus polyphemus
TCTATCTATAAGTAGTTAGTTCCTACTTAATTAGTGTCGTAATAAACTAAATAATACTAGTAGGAATAAATAACACACACTACTTTGTTTGTGTGTGTGTGTGTGTGTGTGTGTGTGTGTGTGTGTGTGTGTGTGTGTGTGTGTAACAACCTAAAACATAGAGTTAGTTTCTCTGGTACACACATATAAAAGGTACCTCTTAAAGCAGTGTCCATAAGATTTAAGTTAAGGAAGAGTTCTCACCTGTTTGAAAATTCATATTGGTCTTTAGGTGGTGAAGGAGGCAAGTTGGGATCCAGACTTCTAATGTTTGAGAAGAAAAAATAATGTTCATTATAATTTGTCACACATGCAAACACCAAAATAAAACAAATGTTTCAAAGAAATCATACAAAAATAGAAAAAGTATCTTACTTCTCGGTGATAAATTAAAGCCCAAATGATTTCACATGTAATAAAACATTTCAATGAACAAGATAGTGAAAACAAAAGTTATGAGAAATCTAATAATATTAGAATAATGCATAATACAACATTATTTTTGAAGATACTTCAATTTCATAATAATTTATACATTTATAATTAAGTAGCGCATGTAAGACAGAGTTTGATGGTAGAGAATGTGTTGTATTAGAAGTATCTGAAAAAAAGTAAATTCAAAAAGCAGTGAGAATACATAACCCCATCAGTTTAACATCCGAGATATGCAGGGTTCTTAAAGACCTTATAAAAAAAAATTGGGGGAATTTGCAAGATTTTTCCAGCATCAATATTCAAATTCCCAAGGACTCTTGAATCCTGTCACACATTGATTAAACTTGTATTTTCTTGGAATTTTTGTTAAAACATGCCTTGCAAGACAAAAATATTCACAATGGCCAACTTTAGCACATTGAAAATAAATTTAAAATGAAAGTTTATAATTAGAAGACATGGTTGCACACAGCCTAACTTTAGAAATTCTACTGGTATCTTGAAGTTTAAGTAATCTAGAGTATTTTCTTTCAAACAAATCAATGATTTAATAATTATCAGATGACTTTTGAGTCACTTGGGCCTTCCCCAAAAATAACCTAGAATAAAGTCAAGTTACACAACTAACTTTAACAACTTTCACAGCGACCCTTCCAGGTGAGATACACAATTACAATTATAATAAAAATGGAGGTTTCATAAACCAATTTGATTCCATTTTTAAAGTAGACTTACTAATAGTATACCTACTCAAGATAGGGCAGACAATTTCCAGCACTTGGTGACAGAGGTGCTTCAAATAAGCTATAAATGAAAAAATGCATTTAATCCAGATTGGAAATGTGAAAATTCACTTGAAGAGATGATTTTATTTAGAAGTAAATCGTCTCATACTTATCATAAACTATAAAGTTTATTTTCACTAGCAAAAAGGGTCAAACAGTCCACTGTCTAATCGATCACTTCAGGAGGTTTCTATAATCTGACCTCTTCCAATTGTGATGGTAATTAGCAGATATGTTGTGCCATAGATGTAAGGTTTAGCAAAGTTTCATGTCTCTAGGTAAAATGTTTTTTTTTATATGACAACTCACCAAATATTTGACAAAATGGCTCCCAAATGAGACCAATTCCATAAAAGTACCAACTTATACTTTTAATGCTACAATAAAAGTAAATTATTGATGGAAGGCTAATGTTCTAGCCATTTATTTCATTTCACAAATTTTTGGAATTTGGACTTTTCACCTTACACGTACTGTCAGCCCCAACACAGATGGCCAAGATGTTACAAGCTTTAAGCTACTTATGATAAACAATCGTGGTTTTCTGTTACAATTTGCAGTCCTTTCAGAAAGAAAGTAGTGGAAATTTAGAATTATTTCCTAATTTTTTTATGGTGGTTACAAGGTTGGTCAAATCAACCGACCTCATATAGTTAGGGTAAAGAAAATAACACATAAAATATAGTTTTTCTAGAAAAAAAAACATTTGATATAAATATATATATATTTAAGAAGTTTTAGGGATTATGCAAATGATATTTGAAAATTTTCAGGTGAAGAAAAGTATTTTTAATCTTATCATGAAAGTTACTTTGCACTCATAAATAGAAATAACATGCAGTGTAAATTGTAAATAAAGTTATTCATTGAACATTAACATGCTCTATTCCACTTGCAGAAGGTAAACATGTAGTGTACATTGTAAATAAAGTTTTTAATTGACACTGAAGTGCTTTTTTCCTTTTTGAGTTTATTAAATTCTACCTTGAAAATCTCATTGGGACTCTTGATAAAAAAAAGTTTAGAGTCCGGGACTCTTCACCATGGGACCCTAGTGAGAACACTGTAGCACTTCTTTGGAGCCAGACATGGGAAAGGGTCCTATGATGACACTGGTGAAACCATCAAGTGGCTCACAACAAAAGAAAGTCTTCAAAAGCCAAATGATCCAATCCTCACCCCAAGAGCCATTTTCAAATGGTCTAGGGAAGCTCTCCATGACTTTCATTTTCAATAAAGGAAACTAACACCAAGGATAACATCTTCCAAGTTTCATTTAATGCATCAGTGACATTAAAAGGAACACATCAGTTCCATTCTTTCTGTCCATTTGATGAATCCCTCTAAAAATTGACTGAGGGATTATTCTGTCCAAGATGTGCAAAAATAACTGAAAAATTAGCAGCCTAAGAGAGCTTATCTCAATGGAAGATATTGTGAAATATGTTACCAGTGAATATAGTGGCAAATGGTGACTGGCTCTTGAAAACCAACTGTGGCAAAGTAAAAAAGGTCAGATTCAAGTTTTGTATTCTGTTGGTCCAACACAGTTTTTCATAACCATGGCATCCAGACATCTTTGTTGTAAGACAAGACCAAATCCTCCTGTTTGTGACCCCCCCCCCCACCATGGCAACAGGAGGAATGTAGAAACTGCCAGAGAAAGAACAACAAGAGACAACAACAGTACACAAGAATGTCACAAAGTGTGTCAATATAAATTGTAATAATGTTACAAATTTAGCCATTTATGTTAACTTATCTCATTAAATTAACCTTTCCACTATCTGTCAGAGTCATAACCATTCACATCCTGTGCTCTGCCAGTGTTGTTACATTATTAAAAGCATGAGTTGAGTAAGTTATTTTTACCTTCCAGTCATTCCTAAATTTATCATCCATGAAATTACAATGACAATGCAATGAGTGAATACCTTCTGATCCCATCAAGATCCCAGACCAAATTTTAGTACAATCTTGGATGATGGTGTTAACTTCAGTATTATCATTTCTTGCTCATCTGTGTTGGTACTAACAGTCTAAGGAAGTTTAAAGGTCAACAATTTAAGGTCCAAGGTATAAATTCTGAATGTTATGAAAAAAATAGCATATTTGACTGGAGCACAAAAACAGCTCTCCAGCAACAGTATAATTTTTTTATTTTAGCATTAAAAATAAATATATTACTGGTATCTTTAAGTCATTGGTCTTGCCTTGGAGATATTTTGGTTCGAATATTTGGTGATCTCTTGCATAAAAGCCATTTAACCTAGAGACATAAAATTTGGTAAAATCTTTTATCTGTATGACACTAATATCTCTGTCAAACAGCACCAAAGTTCATAAAGCTCCAGTTTGAGGGTGATTGACCTGACATGAACTGATCCAAAAACATTCTCTGTAGACATCAAAATGAATGTCAACTATTAATGTCTTTCCAGTTAATTCTGAGTGTAGCATGAAAATCAAGTAAGAAGGTGAGATTTAGCTCCCTTTGACTTAAAAATACTAATGATCTCCAAAAAAAGACAATAAACGTAGCAAGAAAATTCGCCTATTCTATTGCTTTTCCTGTTCATTGTAGTATTTGTTTGAAAAATTGTTTTGGATTAGTTTCTTTGTCTTTTTAATCTTTCATCCAATTAACAAATCTCTTAGACATATATTAGCTCTATGCAAAAACTGATACTATAAATACTTCTTGTAGTAAAGCTTCAGATCAATTAAAATATTTTAACTTATTAAAAAATACAAATTAATTTACATTCTAATATTTTCCATATATTTAAAATGCCTTTAATTAACATTTTACAAGTTTTACAAACCAAGCACTTTTTCTCTATTCAAATACTGTTGAAAAAATGATTTACCAACATAAATTATTCGCTCGCTCTGATATTCACAGCTGACAAGAAGATCAATGTGAAAAGCCGAGCTCTGAATAAATTTGTGCAATACTTACCGTACTTCCCCCGAATTATATAAAGATGAAGAAAGCATTGGATCTTCTGAACAACCATTTCCAACTGGCCAGTTGTGTCGGTGCTCAGAGAGAACTGGTTCTGAAGACAAAAATAATCAGCATTTATAATACAAGTAAAACTAAAAAAATACAGCATCACCCCTACCATTGTTCTTCGTTTATAAAAATGCCTACTACAGAAAAATAATTATGTATACTCAATCTACTAGTTATTTCTTAACTGCTGAACCCCAAAAGTTTTCAGAGCATAGGCCAAGATAAATGTTCTTAAACAAGCTGTCAAAAAAGGATGTTTTACCTAAAAATAAAAAAAAGTGATTTTGACTAGCTCTGATCAGTAAATAAGGAGACTAATGACAAGAAACTAAGTTTCATGTTAGCATGTGGGTTGGTAAAACCTTATTATGGAATTTTTTTTTTAGGTTAGCAAAGGTAGGAGTATAAATACACAATAAATAAAAAAAAAGAAGAGTAATTAAGAAATGATGTACACACACACGCACGCATCATTCTGAATATAGTTCTATATATAACTGACAAAAACTTTTAAAGATCAATTCATACTTTAAACTTCACACAAACTACAGGTATGATGCATGTTGTGTAACTCTCAATAACAAGTTTCTAAAACAAAGAAATGCCCATAAAGTCTATTAAAGTTAAGTAACAGCAGCATTTATAATGTGTTTCTTTTAAATGATGACATCACCACAGCCTTGACCACAATTCACAAGTATGTTGATATATTTTTTTTATTATTACTATTTTTAAGATAGTAAACATGCCACAGTTTTAATGTTGAATCTTGGATATCAGTAAATTAAACATGACAGTAAATATCTAATAACTAAATCTTGACTAAAAGTCATCTAAACATCTACACAATAGTGTATTCAGATAGATATAGCTACAGAAATAACAACACTGGCACTTAAAGAAAGGTTACAGTTCATATGCAGTACAACCAGGTGGCACTAGTTACAGAAAAAACCACTGGTACATAAAGTAGAATATTAAAATACATACAAACTATAAATAATTAATTAATTTATGTTATTTTTAATTTATAACCAAAACAATTCTTACTGTTACAGTCCAACTTCATCAGTAACTAAGTAAGATACACCCTTTTCAAAACAAGTACATCAATGTGTATAAAGATATATCTATACAGTTGGAAGTTATGCACATTGATTTCATAACTCACAAAACATACCTTGTTGATTTTCATGATCGTCTGAGAAAGTAAAATCAAAAGAAGGAACATTATGTTCCTCACTGAACACCTCATCACTACTACAGCTCAAGTTTGTATTAATAACAGGATGACGTTCTAACAAAGGATGAGAAATTTGACTGCCACTACCTTGACTGGGTCGTTTTTCTTTATGTCCACATGAATGGAAATTATCATGCCATATGCTACTACCACATTTAGGGTTTGATGTGTAAGCAGTCTCGTGCTTGATCTCCCAGCTCTTTTCAAAATTCTCTTTACCATTATCAACAATATGTTTGCTGGCTTTTACTGCGTTCTTGGAAGTGTTGAAAATTGAATGACCAGAATGGGATTCCTTGTTTTCACTAACATAATCCTCAGAGACTTGTTCAGAAGGATGTACTAAGTTCTTCCTTTGGTCATTTCTAGCAGTACCAGGGAGCTTGAACTGTAAAGAAACATTTTAATAACTGACACAATTAACAAACTTAAGAGAAAATAATTTCTAAAAAACAAACAAGAAGCTTTACATAAATATATTTTTTAACTTACATCAACTAACTCCAGTAAATGATGAAATAACAGTCAACAATAAAAAATGCAATAAAAATTAAGTTCAAATGTACTTATAGTCCAGATATACAAATAGTAATCTTAACTCCAGTTAGCTAACCAATAGACGAACTTAAGCAAAAACAAGAAAAACAGGCAGAGAAATAGAAAAAAAAATTATTAAAAAGAACACCAAAATGCTGTCCAATTAATGAAAACACACACTCCTTCAACTGCACAATGTAATCTCAGCATAAGACATACCTGCCACAGCTTGAAAAACTAGCACAACTCTTGACTTAAAAATAAAAAACCAAATATGGTAAAATAAAAAGCATGGCATACTAGTAATGATTTGTCATCTTCTAATATGATCAAGAAAAAATGCAATCTCTGGATTTCATTGATCTAGAAACAACACAACAACAGTCATTCAGATTACATGTTCTAACTAATAGAACTAATAGTTACTATGGGAGACCAGATTAAGCTGACTAATTGAAAGGCAGTCAAGTGAACAAAAATAAAACACTGCCCACCTAAGCAAACCCCTACACAACTTGTAGAAATTTGTAAACCATCCTTGTTTAATATTTTTTTAATACAAAATTATCCAATAAGTGTTAGTTCTATTTGACAGACCTTTGTTTAACTGTTGTAACACGTTACATTTCTTACATCTGAGACCACAAGTATACATACCATATCTTTGGATACATGTAGAAGTTTAATGACACTTTTATGGAAAACGGTCTCTCTCTCTTACACATCACATGTTGCTTTATTAACCTGTGTTTTTTGTTGTTGTTTCAACATTATTTAATTCAGTTTGGAATTTCTTTATTAACTTGGATAATGTTATTTTAAGATTTTTCCTGTAAAATAATTTATACTCGTCAAGTATCATTTCCTTCAATGTTTGTAGCGTGTTTTGATAGTTTTGTTTTTCTTTATTGTTGAGAATTTATTTTGCATTTTTCAGCCGATTCTTTTAAGTGTAACGCATCTACATTGTACGCTTTTTTGTTTTTAGGAACAAACAATTTTGGCTTCATATATTTACAATTATCTTACCTATACGAGTTTCATTAGTTTATTGTTAGTTACTTTTCTTGCACTATCATTCTTGTCTGATGATAATAGTACCGATTATTTTCTACATTTATTATAATACAGACTTTTTATATTTCTAGTTTGCCCTAATTGTGTATCCATTTTTTTTTTACTTTTATTATCCTACTTTTGCATCACATACTGGTAGTCCTAAGCTATAAAAGAATTTAACTTACCCTACTTTTTTTTTTAGGAACAAGTAGCAACTTCCCTACCGGGGCAAGGCGTTCTGCACTCCGCTGAACTTCATGAAAGTCATGCTTGTCAAGCAGTACAAAAGAAGAACCTGAATTACCCCCAAGGTCCAGAACAGGTTCTACACCAGAAGAATCAACTTCTCGACGCTTGGCCTGTGGAGGATGAGGACTGAGCTCTGCCGTTGTCTCTTGATGAATACGATCCCACCAATGCATGATCTACAGGTTTTCAGAGAACAAATGTTCTCATTATTATATATCATACAATTAGGTCAGACTTGTATTAACACTTTTTTTTACTCTTTCAAGTGGAGAAATATTCAAGTTAAATAGTTTCTAAGTTTAGCTATTTTTTTTATGACATATTTCAATTGAATTAATCATAGTTTTAAAAAATGAAAAAAAAAACTGCAAGTTTCCCCTAAACTATCATTAAAAATATTCATACACAGTTTTCATGCTGAAGGAAATTTCAGTATTTCCAAAACGCACAACAGTTGAGGCCTGTAAACTTTATGCAGCAAAGTAAATCTACAATATGAACATAGTGTAAATTTTTAAAACCTTGAAAAGTAATTTAATGTTCAAATCTTATCTTACTTAAACATCAATGAAGAAATTTTGAATGATTTCGTCAAAGCTTCATAGCAGGATGTTATAATCTAATTACTTACAAACTTCTGATAACAATGTCAGCTTACTATGTAAATCAGAACATAAATAATTCAAATTAACATTAACCAACCCTTTTTCCCACCATCTTCTGTAAGTAGGTTAAAATACTGATATTTATTTCTGGCTGAACCAGTCCCCTTTCCCCCCCCTCTGTATTTTAAATAGTTCATTGAAATAATGTACATTCTTAGACATTTGCCTGTAAAGTTTTTAACTGCCTTAGTGTTTCTTACATGACAAAAGAATAGCCTGCATAAGTCTTAAGAACATAAAACATTTAGAGCAGAAAATTATTTTCACAGCAATTTAACTGAGTAAACCATTAGATAACATACAATAAAACATTGAAAAAATTACAACTATTTGAATAACGGCAATTTATATAAAATTGGAGGTAAATCGTTTTTTGACTAGAGGGGTGGTCAATGATATCCCTCCAATATTTTTTTTTCCCTTCTTACAGTAGAAATACTTAGCTGTATTACATGAAATTTAGCACAAACTAACTAAACAGTTTCTTTTTTGCTTGAAGAAATTCATATAACGTGATTTAATATTTATTATTTTTCAACTTTTCAACTTTTGAAATTATTTTGGAATACTATTTAGAAAAAACATTTTTTACAAGTTTTTTTTTACCATTTATCAGAAAGTTACATTTTATATATCTGTGGTCTATGAATATACCATGAATTTCTATCTTAAATACTATTACATTAAAGGGTTATTCGAAGTAAAGTGATTTTCTTAGAATGAAATGTTTAGCCAGTGACCATTTTTGTTAAAAGGTGATGCAAGTGAATCTGTAACATCCATGTTAAATCATTTATTTTTAGCAATGAAATGTTGTATTCTACTTTGGGTGTATGTTAAATCAAAGGTAAATTTTGTATTTGTAATTTTATATTTCAATGCTTAAAGATATACTGCTGCATTGTATACTGAGAATCCAATTTTTATTTTTGTATTACATCAAATTATATTTGCACAATTATGGTGTACATTGTTAAAGGGTATTACTTTGCAAGTTGCATAAAGCATGCTAACCTTAACATAAAGTTTAAGGACAACAAGGAACCTATTTGTCTATTTAAGTCATCCCATCCAGTACACTTTAAAATAAAAGCACTCAAAATGAGCCCTTTTCAACCAAATAACCGTCAAGCCTTCCCTTAAATTTACTGCATCTACCACATAGGAAGGTAACCCATTTCAACAGCCAATAACCCTGTTAAAAAAATAAAACTGTCTCAGCTGAAGACTCCTACCTGCTCAAATTTGTGTCTCCTAGTCCTACCATGCCCATTTCTAAGTACAAAATATGATGATACATTAACAATCTTAAACAGCTCAATTACCTCTGTTGAAAAGACAAGTAATATTAACCAACTTCTATTCTTCTGCCACCTGCCCACTAATCAAGGACTTGCAAAAAATATTAGCAAGTGGCTCACACATCCAATCCTTTTAGGTAAATATTCTGACTTAGGATCTTTAAAATTGTTTGAGTGTTCCAACTTTTTTCTCAACAAGCTCAGGAATAATCTGATCATCTTGTATGGTTTTATTTCCATCTAGTAACTGTTCAAGATGAGGAACATTGCTTAAGTCTTAGTAGGTCAAAAATTGATGAAGTAGAATTTAATAACCCAGCCATCCCATAATCATTAGATATTAGCATTCCTGCATCATCTCTCAGAAGCCCTATTTCCATCCTCAAATTTTGCTTACCTTTAATGTATTTAATGTTAATTTTTCCATTTTCAGCCCCCCTTTTTTTTCACATACCCTTTTCTATTTCCTAATTTTCTGTTTGACCAACTCTCCTAATCTTCCAGCTAGTCAATATCTTTAAGTGTTTAATTAAACCACTATGTATATTGACCTATATAATCTACTCTACCCAACTGTATTCAAATGTTGGTTATTGCTATTTTCAAAGCTAAGCTTCTTTTATCGTTGTTGTTAAAACCAGATGTTGCAACAAAGGGTAGTAGTAATAAAATTACTAGCAACGGAAAGAAATCAAATCACGAGAAACAAGTCATGTAGAATTACATTCAAGAGATTGTTGTTGTTTTTAATAAATATAATTCTATACACTATAAAATCAATAAATGCATCATATACAGGAAAGGCTAAATGCATTGTTTACAGGACGGGTTTCTTGGAGCTGTGTTTTTGTTTGGTTTTTTTTTTACTTTTCTTTTGAAAATTGCACTAAGTAAATGATACAAAATTCTAAAATAGCCTCGAGTTAAACAAAATATTGATATACAATTGTATTTATTTTTACATATATTTTAAAACGTAATATACAGGTGTGCACTTTGCACCTGAAGGGTACTCTCCAAACTGAATAAAGTAAACAAAGTAATTCTTAATTACCATCAATATGTTACTGAACAATAAAAGTTATAAAAATTATAACATGCATTTTTTATCTGTATCAGGCCCCTAAGATATAACTTACAATAAGATCACTTTGTTTCTTCTTCTCACAAGTAGTATATTGTGATATAGTTTCTGGTTCTTCATAGCTTGTGCCATGATCAAGACACCATGTCTTGATTTCATCATGCTCAAGTACTTTACCCTTCATCTCAGATTGGGGTTTTTCACCTGAAGGTCTACGCTCTTTACGCTTCCTTCCAGGGTGAGGGTAAACTATTAATGAAACCAAAGGATTAATCAAAAAAAATGAACTTAATAGTTCTTAAATCAACACATTTCTGTTAAATAAGACAAATTTCTAACTTTTTTTTTCATTATTCAAGAATTTGTCAAAATATTTGGAGTTAATTTTGTAGTAATGGCAACAATCAAGTAGACTAATAGAACCTCCTGTAGTACTGTAAGAGTAATGGTGGTAATATATTGCACTAGCTTAATGTATAACCTCCTATAGCAATGTAAAAATAATGTTGACAACAGATATACTAATTTATACGAGTCCTCATTTCATTATGTAAAAGAGCTTCAGCTCTTTCATTGCCAAAACTGACCGACAACAGCACTGCTCCAACCATATTACTATGTAATACATAAACCTTATTAGCCAATGAAAATGATTTTAAACTTGTATTTCTCCGTTACCACATTCTATTTCTTGATAATTAATCCAAAACCTCAATGCACTAACTCTACTGTGCTTTACAATGCATTAGTATACAATAGTCGAGGCTTTCATCTGTTGTACTTTGCATTTGTTTTTTTAATAAAATATGATATTCAACTAAGCAAGTAAAATTCTGTTTTGTTTGACAAGTACAATAAATAACATGCACATTAAGATTTATCATGGATAAAGTTAACAACAAAAATAAAATTAAAAATACTCACAGCAAAGGTTGATACGCAATTCTTTTTAAGCTTAGATAATAGTTTCCAAAATGTTCTTTAAACAAATTCTACTTACACTGCTCTGAATAACAAATGACTTACTCAAATTTTCCATCTTTGGCTGACTTGGTGTTTCCACTTGACTACTGTAAGCAGAAAATGATTTGTTACTTGTATTGATATGAATATTATCTTTAATTATGAGCTATTTCATTATTACACAAATTATCTTAGTTTAGTAAAATATACCTTCTTATTTCCTGAATAACTAAGCGTTATTTAGTCACATATTTAATTCCTTTCTGCTATATGGTTTATTTGCTTTAAAACACGGAACATCAAGTAAGTTATACACAAAGTACTGAATGTGATAGAAATTTTTCTCAAAGAGCAATAAATTACCACAAAATAAGACAGACATGCAACAATCTTTATACAACTAACATTATACTCCACAAAAATTAAGTACAATATGTCCATTTCAATAAAAATGAATATAGTTTAAATACAACATCTTAACTATTTGATTAAAAAACAAAAAAAACATATATTTTACTACCCATTCATATTCTTTCCACTCACCTGTTAACGAGGAGTGTTGGCACCTGGGAATCTAAAGAAACATCCTCAGTAATGTAGTCCTCCACAGGTGGAATAGTAATTGACAGCGGCTTAAGACTGACTGTTGGACTAATTGTTGATGGGTCCAAACTCATCTAGTACAAAAATTCAATAAAATTTACTTAGCTGGAGCATATCTTAAGGATATGTCTAGTTTTATCAGTCAGAAGTGAAAAAAATACTGCTTAAGAACCTCATTCAGTAACAGATAAAGAATGTTATTTTCAGTTGAAAACTAATGTCTTTTTCATAATGCAAAGAAAATATTACAGTGAATAATCCAAAATGATTTATCTTTGATACCTGTAGATTATGAAGAATGAATACCTAAAAAAATATTTAAAAAATTTAAATTCATAATGATTTCACTGCACAATATTCATTAGTACTGAGATGATGGTTATGTGGCTAAAGAGTGCCTTACTCCTGGGCTAGCTCTTGGCAAGTATTTGCTGTTATTACCTACTCAATCTGACATCAGGAGTACTGAAAAATATTATAATACTTGAAAAGCATTTGCCAATACCTCGGTTCAAGCACCACGTGCATTATGCCCTGAAGTTCCTAATTCTAAATAACCAGTTGTCTCACAGTTGCATACTTAGTAGGGAAACATGTCAATATTGTATCCATCTACACCGATCTTGCCTGTCTTAAAAGTTTTATAACTTCAATTACATTATTCAAGACTACAGTGAGATCAAGTTTTATCTTTGTTTTTAAATTAATTACTCTATGATAATAAATCTATAGTACATCCTCATATAACTGGTTATTGGCAAACAGACACACAGTTTAAAGCCAAGGGTTCAAGGCTGACAAAGGTATTCTTCATTTCAGGCATTATGGGATATGTTTTAAAACGAGTCCTTGTAGTTTTAAACTTTTTTTTGAAGGGGGGAGGTGTAGTGTCTTTTATATATGCAAGCATCAAGTACTGAAAAATGGAGAACACTGGATAAATTCTTAATTGTTTAATCACTTCAGGCTTGTGCTTTAAGCTATTCCTGAAAAGAAACAGTTGATAATTAACACAGCAAACTCATATTTAACCCCATCACTCAAGACAAATATACGTGGTTTCAGTTACCATTAAAAACAGAAGAAGAAATTTAGTTTAAGATACATCTCCTCATGAATTTGTTGCGATCATTTTGAATGGATTGAAGCTTAAGCCACAGACATTGTCCTCACATCCCAAGTTACAATTTTTAACATACGTCTGTGGCTTAAGCTTCAATCCATTCAAAATGATCGCAACAACCTCACATCCCAAGTTACAATTTTTTACATGTGTCTGTGGCTTAAGCTTCAATCCATTTAAAATGATTGCAACAAACTCACATCCCAAGTTACAATTTTTTACATATGTCTGTGGCTTAAGCTTCAATCCATTCAAAATGATCGCAACAACCTCACATCCCAAGTTACAATTTTTTACATATGTCTGTGGCTTAAGCTTCAATCCATTCAAAATGATCGCAACAACCTCACATCCCAAGTTACAATTTTTTACATATATCTGTGGCTTAAGCTTCAATCCATTCAAAATGATCGCAACAACCTCAC
>NW_013667503.1:137064-149253 GCF_000517525.1 Limulus polyphemus
ATATATTGCAGATGGAAATTTAAAAGTTTTAAAAAGTAAATGGATATATAAAATAAATACGTAATCCCTGTTTATAGCTATGAGTAACACGTACCATAGGTTTAACTAAATTATTTGAATGTAAACGTACATTCAACGAGTCAATTTTTCTTCTCAGTGGATCTTCTTTTTCTCTAAATGCCAGCTCAGCATCCCCTCCAAAAATTGTACTGTAATCACTTATGAAGAGACCTATCAACTGGTTAGTAATCAGCTGGTTTTTACAGGTATCCTCTTCATCAGCAAGTCTGTAAACATCAAAAGTTTCTTTTCCAAAAGATAATGACTTTCATTTTTCAATATCTAAATTTTTCTTGGTTGAAAAGTATTCAATAATTCAAATTTCACTCTAATCAACCCTGACCCTTACTCATACAATAAAAAAAAAAATTTATATACGGTCGCAATTTAGGCCATACTACCTTCCACTGGTCCACGTTTTTTTTCTTTTTCTTAGTGATTTTAGTAAACTCTTTGCACTTTCAAATCATGAATTTCCAGTTGTATGTATTTATTAGTTGTCTTACATTAAAAAAAATTATGTAGGCAGTTTCAACTAAGTTATTTAATGTGTTTCATGTTGTCAACTCGGTTCTGTTTATACTCTCATGCTTTACTTCAACTTCCTGCAACAGATATGACAAAAGACAGGAAGACATGTCTGTAAAATTTTACAAGTCAGTGCAAACTAACTGAAATTACTTGCTGGAATGCATAATGTAGGTTGACAGTCAATTTTCACAGAGTTTAAAAAAATATTGTGCTACTGGAAAGGTTCCGCTTTAAAGATTGAAACAATTCCATCTTTTCCTCAGTGTTTTAATTAGAAATTACTAAATGTGCTAAACAAAAGATCCAGAGAATCATATGCAACTAGTTAGCTATGCAAGAACAATAATGCCTACATCAAATGTACAAGAGTTTAGGAAACTGTACTATTATCATAGGACTCATAGTTAGTGAAGTCGTGATTTTTGTTCCCTTCTTTCTAGGATATCAAATACTTTAAAAACAAGTTATGCCTAAGAGGATTAGTGTCAATGGAGACATTAAATTTGAAAAGATTTTTTTTTCTAATCTCCAGTGGTTTTAAACTGAGAACAAGAGTGTAAGTTGAATTTTTATGTTTACCCCTACCCGTAGCCTTTTAAGTAACATCCATTCTTTAAATGGTCCTAATTATGAAAACAATTTAAATCTACAAGTTAGACAATTTTTGCCAGTAACTTTCCTTACCACAAAAAATTACATTTTAATTCCTTCATACTTTTGACCCACCTGAATATCTCTGGTCCCAGAACAAAGCACATTAATGCACTCAGTTTATTTTCATTATGCTGTTGATTTGCACGTACGATAAAACTGGAGATAAACTTCAGTGTGTTGAAATTCTCAAAAGGCAGCTCTTCTACAACATATTTCAACTTCAGAACACAACCCTCCTTGTCTCTTTTGATATCTAATTTTCGTTTAAAAAAACAAAATAAAACATGGTTGACAATAGTAAGAAAGGCAAACAGAACTATGCTACAAGTGTATTTATATATATTAAAACATGAGTAATTCTTTTAACATCAGAATCAAAGAGAAAAAAAATAGACAATTAGTCAAAATAAAAACTAATTTGTTTTTTTACCATTTTCTTTATGAACTTTATTTAGAAATATTGACATACATGAAACAAGCATCAATATTTCCATTGAAATTAAACCTACTGAGGATCAATTCACTCACTGGCATTACCAGCATTTACATTACCTTGAACTGCACGAATACAAGCAGCAAAAAGCCCCTTTGGAACAACAGGATCTGGAAGTTCTCTGAAAAACATCTTCAACAACATCGTAGCACTAACCACATCACACTTTGTTTCAAGGGGAGCATCTCCTGTCTCATCAAAGGATGTCCTCAGGCATTCTACAAGCTGGGCATTTCCCAACGTCGGATGTAGATCTACATCGTCCAAACCTGTTATTGTTAATTTTATAAAACTCAGAAATTTGAGCCTACTGGTGGAACTTTTCTTGAAGTTACACAAAAGCATTTTTAACAATAAATTAATGCAGTCTAACACCAAAAATGTAGTGACTGCTGCATAAAATATTTGCATAACAACCACATCATGGGTGGTTTGAGCACCTAACTGAAATATTTAAGACATACAAGACTCATGTTTCCATAATTTAGCTCAGCAATACTAATGTAATATGAAGTATAGAAACCTAAAGCTAAAAAGTTACGAGTTTTAACTTTTGATCACAATATCTAAAAATCGTTACGTATATTTGAAACTGTTTAATGGTGATGCACAAGGTGCTTGCATAGCCTGATATTTTTCATTTTAAACAAAAATGTTCATTACCAACTAATTTCCTTTTCATTATAGATTCTTTAAATATAAATATATAGGTAAAAGCATGCAGGAATGAATTCAAAATTTACCTTTTTCTTCAATAAAATAACAAATTCTTATCAAAACAAAAGGAATGGAGCATTCTACCAGCGTTTTCTCAACTAATTTAGTCAGTGGAATTCCAAAAGTCTTTTGTCGAATGGCTGAGATGTCAGTAGTGAAGGATGAAACAGTTAAATCTGGCACGTCATCCAGTTTTTCTCTCTTATCACTTTCAAGATCCTAAATTTAAAAATAAAAAAGAAGGTATTTACTTAGTTTTCTCTAATTCAGTAGTATGAAACTTTGTAACTCAATACAAGTGCATTTACAATAATTTTCTATTACAAACTTATCTACAAAGAAATATTCATGATGCGTTATTTTAAGTACTGTTGCAAATTAAAGACTGAACTAACTTTGGTTATCAGGCCTAGCCATTAATGTGTCATTACTTCAAATAACATTCATTATCTCTGTTCAAATGTAAAAAAAGAAATAACTAAGTTTTTCATGGAAACTTAATCTCTGATAATTTCAGCTTCTTGTGATTTTTCAGTTCCATAATATAATCTTGAGATGGTTACTGTAGACATTTTCAATTCTGTATCAACTTTTATTGAATATTTTATACTTTTTTTTTTAAATATTTGACTTTGTAAATGAACTGTTGTAAGCTATATTTACTTATATTTTAATTTAGTTGTTTGCTAGAGGAAACTGCTAACATGGTGATACATTTAGAAAGTTTATAAAAGTAGTCCTAGAATACCTAGCATGATCTTAAATTTTAATGATCGAGATACTTCACAAAATATCCATAAACAAGGATATATTACAAATAAAAAAATCAGTGAAGCATTGAGTCAAGTTTCAGTTCTTGTAGCAATTGAAAAGTTAGTGAAGTATACAGATCAGTGTGGGTTCTCATGCATATTAAGTTACTTGACTGATTATCCATGAAACTGTACAAGTAAATTTATTTTTGTTAGCTGTAATACCATTAGCGAATTAATTTCTGTTGTAAGTGAAATTATTTGTGAACTAGGGCCTACAATTTTCTACAGGTGATGGTAATTTATAGCAAACGTTAAAGAGGAAATAAAGTGATATGTAATCATTACATGGACTGGACATCAGATTCTTTTCAGATAATTTAAAAGAACCCAATGAACGACAGAAATAATAAATATTACAACATTGTTGTAGAAGTGGGATTATTTTGGTAAAAACAAATAACTCAGTTTAATTTCAACATGACAACCAGATCCAGAAATGATATTGAAGCTTTTCTAAAGATGATGAAACAATTAAATAGAGGTGTCATGAAGAAAGAGTGAAAATTAGAGGAATATAGAAAATTAAAAGACTAAGAAAAAGAAACAGAAAATTATAACACCATGAACAAAGAGACAGGACTTAAGAGAAGAGTTAAAAGGAAGAGATGGAATATTTATAGAAGAACTAAGAACAAAAATAAATGATTGAATACAAGATTGATCAAACAATTGGAGATGTACAGAAGGATTACAACAAACAAGTACTTAACAACTGTAATGACAGAACTGAAGAAATACAGAAAGAGATCACTAAGGTAGAAAAGAACATCAACAACAGAATAAAATATCTGGAAAAAGAATTGCTGAATGCAAAAAATAAACCAGCCACACCTCTTTCTACATCTGCCCAATAATTCCAACCTAAAAGATCATCTATTACAAAATATTAAAAAGGAGAATTATTTGGTCTACACCCATTACCATATACTGCTGTGCCATCTGTTACTGCAGGACCTTCCTGGACTACTCATGACATTACCAAATCCAGTTCTAGAATTTAGCTCACTAAGTTAACAGCATTGCCCAATTGAGAAACCAATGAATTATGAAGGAAAAGTACCACATGAGGCATACCAAGCACAGTTCAAGATTTCTGAAGTGAACAGATGGAATATTGAACAACAAGCTAGCTATTCATCTTATTGCCCATTTAAAAAGACCACCTTTAACAACATTAGTAACAATTGAGCTAAGAGCCATAACAATTAAAAAGCATTGGTAGCTGCATTATCCAACAGGTTTGGACTACAGGAAACATCAGAATGAAGTATCCAGAGCAAAGTTTCAGAATAAGGTACAGAGAAAAGAAGAGACATTATTCAAACTTGCAGAAGAGTTGGAAAGGCTTGACCAATTATCTTACACAGATGCTCCATGTGAAATGATGGATTTGTTGGCATGCAACTAATTTACAGATGCCATAACAGATAAGGATACGAGAATTGTGCTGCAGCAAAGTAGTGTACATCTTTAAAGGAAGCTTTGCAGTTGGTGATGGAACATAGAATTCACTTAAGTCACAGATAAACCACTGAAGACACCATCTCGATGTTATGTGATCATCAAATCAAGTAATATTAAAAGCTCAACTCCACCTGACAATAGTTTAAAAGAAGTAAATGGATTAGTTAGACAACTAGTTACACAGAACAGAGAAAATAAACCACAAAACAATAGGTGTTTCATGTGTAACCTGAAATATCATACTGCCAGGGCTAAACAGGTATTAGGAAAACAGGAATTGGCTGGACTTGTGGGAGGAGAGGGCAAAGTCAAAATCAAGGGATGATGGACCCACCTTAAAAGTTATGCCATTACAGTCAAGAGAATAGGCAAGCTCCCACAGTAAGATTTGATGGGTTTAATATTTGTAAGATTAGTTTTAAGCCATTTTGCAGACTTGCAGCTACATATACTCTACAAGACTGCATCAGTCTCTCTGAAAAACCTGCTGCCAGCATTACCAGCAGGAGGCAACAGGTTAACCCCCCAATCACACTGTGTCAGGGCTAGGGGGATGTCAGCAAAACCGCATCAGTCTCTGATGACCCGAGTGAGAATTGCCATGTCCAATATCCAAGAAGTCACCATGGTAGTGACATTTTACAATATTTAGCTACAGGGTAGGTATCTAGAGATTTTAAGTAAAGCTGCTGACAAACCTGGTAACTTTTATTGGAATTTAAAATTAAGTGTAATAAGTAGTGTGAAATTGTGAAGTAGATAAAAACAAAAAATTTGTAAATTCATATACATATGCTAAATGAATAAAGAAATACGTTTCTCATTTTCCAGAGAACAAATGCCCCCCCCCTTGCCCCTGCAGATGCCCATGCAACAAAGTTTAGCCAAGCATACTCCATCTGCCCCAAATTAGATAAGAAGATCATTATTTAAAGAAAGTAGTCCACGAGTCCACAGGTTTGTTGTTGAGAAGCCTTGCAGTATGTTGATATACACTGGTTCTCTAACTATGATAGTTTGACATGATTTGCTAAAGAAAAGTAGGAAATTCCCTTTGACAATTATGAAAGAAGATGAATTGATGCAAACAGCAAGTGAACATAAAGTTCCAACAGCAGGAAAGTTGGAAGATACCCTTACTGTAAGAAACTTCGCCACATCTAATGATGTGTGGATAATTGATATCAAGGAAGAGTTCACACTGGGAATTGACTTTATGCAAGATGACTTCCACTTGCAAGACAAGTTGTAACTTTCAAAAAAAAGATAGAAGCCATGAAGGAACAAGGAATAGCAGAATCAAGTATTAGTCCTTTGGCATCACCTATTATACTTGTGAAGAAAGATGGATCCACTAGGTTCTGCATGAACTGGAAGGTTAATGAGGTCACAAGGAAGGATGCCTAACCACTAACTGACAAGGATTGACTAATTTCAATGCTCTATCTCGATAAAAATTATTTTCAACATTAGTTCTTAAGAGCAGATATTGGCAAGCAAAAGTTAACAAAGCAAGAACAGAGATAACAGCCTTTACTACAGCAAATGGATTATGGCAATGCACCTACCACATTTAATGGAGTTTGTTCTGTTTGAACTACAGTAGAGCCTCGTACTCATTTACTTATATGACATAATTGCACATGAGAAAACTGTTGACAAATGTGTATGATAGACTAAAGAAAGTTCTGGATTGGTTAAGGAAAGAGAATCTTAAGCTGAATCCCAAGAAGTGTGAATTATTTCATCAACAGTAGAGTTTCCTGGAACATATAATGGCAAAGAGGGAGTGCCTTCAGATCCATTGAAAAACTATCTGTCTAGAATCAGCCAACACAGAAGAACCTGCATGAGATTAGGGGATTTCTTTATATTGTTTATATAAGATCATTCTCTAACATGACTCATCCTTTAAACAAGTTTCTTGAAATGCCAAATAAGTTTTATTCGACTGCTCCTTGTGAACAAACATTCAACAAACTGAAGAAAGAACAGATAATTACTCTGGCAAACAGCCACTCCATACTGCCTAAAAGACAATGTATATAACCAAAGATGTGACATCTCCAAGTGAGGATGAAGAATTAACATGGTCCAACACTCAAATGAAAGATACTTCAGCAAAAGATACAAGTTTGAAACCAATAATCAAGTGAATCAAGAATAAAGCAGGAAGATTTTCATGGCAAACAGCCACTCCATACTGCCTAAAAGACAATGTATTAGGCACAGTGGGATTCATTTTATTTCCAAAAAGCTCATGTTGGTGATCAGAAGATATTCAGTCTTTACATTCTCATGGACACAGTCATCTTCACAATCTTCCAATGGCTGGAAACTTGTGTTAAAAAGACATTGAAGTAAGTAAGAGAATGCTTCTATTGGTATGGGTGCCAGGAATATGTAGAGAATTGATGTAAAACATGTAAACTATGCTGTGAGCAAAATGGTCCACAAAAGAAGCAACAGGAGCAGTAACAGTAATATTGTGTTGGAGCACCACTTGAGAGTTGCTTTTGATGTGCTTGATCCTCTGCCACAGAGTAACCATTGGAATAAATACATCATGGTTTTGATGGACTATTTCATGAAAGAGCCAGAAGCATATGTCATTCCTAACCAGAAATTTATCAATCTTTTACAAGATTTGATGTGCCCATGAAACTTCACTCAAATGAGGGATAAAACTTTGAATCAGCCTTGTTTGCAGAAATGTGTCAGATTATTGAGACAAAAAAGACCAGAATAAAAGCCCTTTATCCATTTTCTGACAGTATGATGGGGAGATACAATTGGAAGTTATTAAATTAATTTGCCATTTATGTGTATGAATACTGGAAAATGTGGGATCAAGGTCTCCTACTGTTACTGATGAATTATTACACAGCAGTACATGAAACTACAAGCAATACACCATTTGAGAAAAAACTTAGATTACCATTGAGCCTTCTGTACTCTGGCACAGAAAATATTCACTCAACTAGTCTTAGGCAGAATATGCAGATTAAGGAACACCACCGAGATCATATACGGCTTTATCCTAGAAAGACTTAAATGAGCTAGTGATGAAATTAAAATTTGCTATGATGTTAATGCTGATAAGAATGGATTTCATTAAGGTGACATAGTATGGCTGTACAATGCCCAGAAAAGAAACTCCAAAGTTAATAAGCAGGTGTTGGGAAGGGCCATATGTTGAATCATTGATATGGTTTATAAAATCCAGAGGGTCAGGTGATCCAGACCAAAGGTCATCCACTGTGATAATCTTTAAGAGTATGACAGTGAGAGAACAGCCAAATGGATAACTCCAGAGAAGAATTTATCAGCAGAAAGTCAACTTGCAGCTGAGGAGCACAAGGTTCCTGCCAAGACAAATATAGTTAAGAAGAGAGCCACCAGTGGATTTACACAGCCACCTACCCACAAGAACAATCCAAATGACAGGACAACAAGTGATGACAAGGGACAAGAGGTTATCCCATCTGACTGCCATAACCTCCTGATTGTTAGGATTTCAAAACTGATGAAAGGGGTGGTGTTATAAGCCATATTTTCAATGTTTTAATTTAGTTGTTTGATAGAGGGAGCTACTATCATGATGATACTAAATTTATAAAGTTTATAAAAGTAGTTATAAAATACCTAGAATGTTCATGAATGTTAATGATCAAGGCATTATGAAATATCTGGAAACAAGGATAAATTATAAATACAAGAATCAGTGAAGCATTAAGATAAGTTTCAGTTTGTTCAGTGATTTGGAAAGTTAATGAAATATTCACACATGTTAGTTCTTGTGCATATTCAGCTACTTAATTGATTAGTCATGAAATTGTACAAGTAAATTTATTTTTATGTTAGCCACAGTGTCATCAGCGAGTAAATCTGTTAAAAGTGAAAACTATTTTTGAACTAAAGCGTACAGGTGTGCACATGTGATATGAATCTATAGCAAATGTTAAGGAAGAAATAAACTAATTTGTTATCATTACGTGGACTGAACTTTGAATCATTTTCACCAAATAATTTAAATAACTCACTGATATAACAATACAGATGGGGTTATTATCTAAGCCACATGTATCGTTTTCAGTAATTTAGGATTGAAAGCCAAAAGCATGCATATAATAGTGTCACCATAAAAAAAAGGCAACTAAAAACATTTGAAAATCTACCTGACGAAGAATCACAGTGCTATACGATTGCCTACATGCTGACCCCAGTGGCTTCCTCATCTTCCACTTGATGCTACTGAAATACTCTAGAAAAAAAATATGGTTACCCTTGGTTGTAGAATTTTGTTTATCAATAAAGAGGACTACGTGAGATAAAGAAATGGACAAACTCAAGTTGTTATAAAATTAACAGCAGTTTCAAATGGTCATTTTTACATTAAATTTAAAAACATTATTCCCAAGGTATTATGTAACTTGACACTACACAAAGTACTAGTTTGAGCTAAAGCTTTTGATAATTCAACGAGGTTAAGGCTTATCACATGCATCACATTTAAAAAAAAAAGTCTGTCATTCTCAAATTTCTTTACGACGTGTTTCTTCTACGTTCTTTTAATCAAGGCAAGACTTTTATAAGCACGGGTTAGGTATACAACACCAGCAATTCTAAACATACGATATTATATATCAGAATAGCTAGAAAACAATGATCATGTACAGTCACACACTACTCTATATCAGTTACATCAAATATACATTTTATATATATATATATATTAGCTAAATCAGTTTTCGGGATTGATAGTCCTTAATACTTACTAATTTTAAAAGGTATTGGTAAGTCCAGTCGTGAAGTTTTAATACAGAATACAAGCTAATGCACATGGTAAACTCTACAAGGAGCTGAAACAACGCACAATAGTGTCTTTCGATGCTGTACACGTCTTTTATTCAAAATATTTGTTTACTTGCCAGAAACAAGCAAAAACAAATGCATAAACGCACTCACGCTCAAAGCCAGGTGACTTGACTGCCCTCCCCCACTTGTATATATTTTCTTCATCCCAAGCTTCACAGTTATAACGAGTTTGGCACGATGCCAAGCAATCTTAATAAAGGTGTTATAGAAAAAAGCAAACTGAATTTCGGTGATTTTACCAGGTTCCAGCACCAAAAGAAAATCAAACTATATCGAAGTCTTATTGAATTACTAATTTATACTTACTGAAACTTCTCTGATAATTTTCCTAATCTTACTTCAACCTGTACTACTGAATGAAAACAATTATCTTAGATCTACATAGTTTTATTTCAAAAAAAAAAAACTTTCATGTATTATTGATTCCGCGAATGTGTTACTCGTTCTCACTCAACAAACTTTACTTCTTGCAAGCCTAAAATAAACTTGGAAACATGTAGTAGTAAAAACCGGCGCAATAACGATGTCAGTTACTTTTTAAAAATAAATCAGTTTCTCATAAAATATCCAGATTCAAAACCATTAAATATTTAACAACCGTTCACTTTTCAACAACTAACGGTTCTAGAAACTTAATACAACTATATAGGTGCTTACATTTGTGATGTAAAATTGTGTTTCATTCCCTCAAGAATTATCTTGATAAAAGGTTTCCAGGGTAATATTAATATTTGTAAATAAATGATAGTTTTTTTTCTCTCGATCTCAGACAAGATTGATATTATATGTACTTAGTAACCAACGGAGACAAATACTCTAGTCCCATGCAACTTAAACCGGTTGCTACACATTAACAAGACATGTATCAATACTTTTTTGTATATGGGTGCAAGTGAGAGTGTGTGAATATTCTGAGAACACACACACACGATCGTGGCCGCAGTTACGGAAGGGGATAGCAGTTTCGTGTACGGAACATTCTGGTATGCACGTGTTCAGGTGTGTGACTTAGCGGATAGGTGAAACTAAGTAATACTGAGTAAAATGTCATCATATTTCTACTATATTTTTTACCCCCGTGGATCCTGTTGCATGGAATTATAAGTCTTTCTTACAAACGTTTGACAAAGTCTGTCCACACTAACAGTAAGAGGTCATAACTAGTGAATCAATAAAGGTGAAACATATCGTAATAAAGTTAAAGCATTGTATGAAAGTTCACTGGTCGTTTAGCTAACAAATTAATGATGGTTTTAAACAGATAGTTTTAAAACAATTACAAGTGTAACATGGGCTCATATACTAGAAAATGTTCAGTGTTCCTATTATCCATAACAGTTTTAGCTAACAAATTAATGATGGTTTTAAACAGATAGTTTTAAAACAATTACAAGTGTAACATGGGCTCATATACTAGAAAATGTTCAGTGTTCCTATTATCCATAATTTTCTAAACAATTCATAATAATACTAGTGTTTTGTGTTACTCCAGCAATAACGCTAGCCGACATTTAGTAAACACAAGTTTTGTTTTATTTTAAATTACAGAATAAAATTTAAAGCAGTTTTAATTACACAAGAAAATGCATACATGCATTTATGATAAATAGTTTTCATATATATATAAAACATAAATATTACTCACCACCAAATGTCAGCGGCTAGCTGCGGGTTTACGACGAATTTCACAATGCACAGTAAGCCACCGGCTGCTGAAAAAAAAATCTTAAAGACTCACACTTAGATTATGTGAATAAATCCTGCGTTAGACAGTCTTCGTGGTTTATATTTTACAGACCTGAATTTTATAAGGGCTGTACTGGATTAACATCTGCTAGAATTAGATTCAATGCCTGGCGAATAAACATGGTAACGACCTTTTTATGGTTGCTTCAGAAACCGACAAGACACTAATCTCAATGACAGCATTCGTAGAAAGACGCTTCTCCTATAGGTGAAAGTAGCTCGTTGTAGCCACGTTCGGGAGGATGCTAGTACAGGTGAACGTAGCCCGTCCAAGTAAAATTCAGCATGTAAAACCTCAAAATCAGAAGTCGAATTCTGAAATGTAACAAATTTCGATTATGTCATTACATACACACACACTAAATTTTAGATTATACAGATAACGACAGAAAAATTACCTGACTATTCATCTACCACAGTGTGCGACACAAAGTTCACTACAGAACAAAAAAAAAAACAGCCCAAAACAATTTTAATAGAATACCAAAGAACCGTGAATAGTTTTGTTAGTTTCATTTTCATCAACTTGCCCCATCTCAGACACTTATGTTGTACGTTTTAAAATAATTATTCGTTCATTGTTAATTTTTAGCCTGATTCTGGATCGATTTCAATATTTCAATATATATATATATATATAAATAAATAATTTTGTTTCAATTTTCCTTTCCGTGATTTGACACATTTTAGAACAGATTTCTAATTTGTGAATTTCAAATTTGCTAAAAGATTCAGTTAAAGAAACTTTTATGAGAGAGATGTAGCTGGGGGAAAAAGTTCCATATGGCACCCCCACCCAAAAATTGTAGAATTGCCTGGATAAAAAAAGAT
>NW_013667503.1:149263-161676 GCF_000517525.1 Limulus polyphemus
TTCAGTTAAAGAAACTTTTATGAGAGAGATGTAGCTGGGGGAAAAAGTTCCATATGGCACCCCCACCCAAAAGTTGTAGAATTATATTCTGATAAAGGTAGCCTTTTTGATGCCTTTATACAAGATATTTGTAAAGTTTATCCCCAAGAAGACTGTACATCTAATTAATGAAGTAAGTGGTATAATAATGTATTAAAATTATCAGATCATACTATTAATATGATTTATTAATACATAAATATTACTTTGATGATTTTTTTTTAAATTGAGTGGGGGTGCCATATGGAACTCTTACCTAACTGGGGAGTTATTATATGTTTATCTTTCCTTCGAACTCAGCTTTAGCCCTAAAAAATATCGCACTGTCGGAATGAACGTGTGGAGAGAATCAACTTGACCCATTCACGCAGTTGGAGAACACCAAATTTCGTTGATTATTATCGTCTCCGATTTTTTTTATAATTTTTGTTAAAAAAAAAAAAAGGCTACTTTGGGAGCGTATTTCTATTACTTCCTGGATCAAATGTTTTATGTTAAGTTACTTGAAAAGGCCGGTCATAAATCATACGATAAAGAAAAAGATAGCACAACTACACCTAACTGCGCAAACCTACATTACGATTCATAAAATAAATACCGAAACTGAAGGATGAAACACATGTAAGAGTAACAGAAATCTGAAATATAATTAAAACTGAAACTTAACCAAAACGACTCATTCGACCATTAAATACGATACTTATGACTTGTGTATTACTGTTAAAGTCCGAGATTAAGTTTATATGGTATGAAAGATGTGTATTATTGTGTAAAATCCGGAATTAAGTTTATATTGTATGAAAGATGTATTTTACACAATTAATACACACTAAAAGCTGCAAGTCCTCAAAACATTACATAAGTAATCCTGTTAATAAACCTGCTAAGCGCGTAACAATCTTGTTTCTCTAAAAACGGACGAGGTAAATCGCCAGCACAGGATAACAAAACAAAAAAAAAACTAAGACTAACAAGATTTTTTTTTAATCTGAAAAATACGTCTCACAGTTATGTATTTTTAGGGTCGAGTTTAATAAAAAAAATCAAAGGGAGTTACTCCCATTGTTTATGCGTGGAGAAAGAATATTGATCCCGATAAAACAAGTAAA
Source organism: Limulus polyphemus (assembly GCF_000517525.1). Taxonomy (NCBI): domain Eukaryota; kingdom Metazoa; phylum Arthropoda; class Merostomata; order Xiphosura; family Limulidae; genus Limulus; species Limulus polyphemus. The sequence continues at coordinate 150,412 of NW_013667503.1, forward strand.
TTTATTATCAATACCAAGTACACCTGCTTCTTCAGCTCTTCAAATGTTTTCAATTGCACTTAAAATTCGATTGTGTGGTTATTTCTCCTCTGATAGTTTATGCAACGAAATAAAAATACGATTTCCTTACACCGTTCCTCCCAATTGTTTTCGCTTTGCTTAATTACCATAAACTTCTTGTTAAAGCAACCTATCTACACAGATCCAAACTAACAATTAATACAGATAATTTAATACAACGTTTTAACCAGGAATACGCAAACTCATAAAACAAAAACTTACTCTGCTTAAAATGAATTAAACATACTATTATTTGACAAGCAACAGTGTAAATTGCAAAAGTTGCAAAACGAAAATTCCATGTAAAAAATATGCATGTTCTTAAGGCTTAATGCAGATATATGCGATATAACTTATAAGACGTATACAGCTCACTAAACAACCTCAGACAATTATTTAAACTTTAATTTAAACTAAACACGTTACTCCTTGTGATAACCTAACAGTAACAACTTAAAACGTAAATTGAAAAACCATCTGGTGCTACGAGCACGATACACCATAGAGTGAATAAAATAATGTCACCGTCAAGTAAAATTGAAAGTTTTTCGTCATAAAACTGAAAAAATACGAATAATAAAAAAAGAAACCCTGTACTTAGTCCTGAAATCAATGACTAATTAGTTCTAAATTTTAAGTTATTATTTAATTAACTTAAACTTAACCTGTTAAGAGAACGATCTAGCATTTATTGCTTTTAATGTCAGAGCTTAACAAGTTACCAAGTTAAATGTTCCTAGGGTATGGCTGTTTATCACGGTGTTACTGTTTAGGCTTAATATATAATAATAATCTGAATATCGTGAATGAATGTCTACATTTCAAATTCGGTTTAAGCTTAAATAATTTTCTTCAAATTTTATCTTCATAACACTAATACTAATAATAATATGGTGACTAATAACGTTAATAAAAAATTGGAACATTAAGGTTAGTATTATTCATTAGGGCCGTAGGAAGCGGTAAGGTCAGTCAGGCCATGGCCTTGACCATTATTTCATGGCATGTATTAAAACTCGCTTTTTTAATTCAATGCATTACGTTGTGTGAATGCAATATTTGTAGTTAAAATGACTCAAGAATCAATCTCAAAGCATTAAAATCTTTAAGAATTTTCTCCCCCAGAAATGGCAATATGGCCTAACCACTAAAAAAATCATGCGGCAATGAATGCTACAAAAATAAATTAACAATTTGCAAATAGCCGAAAAATTATATATTCTTAATTTTAGAAAGTTCTGGAGATTTGTAAACTGTTCATTTATTTCTATGTCGCTTTAGTCATAATACTTAATCATGTTTACGAAAAATACTTAATACACTTAATAAACATATTCATACATTCAAGTTTAATTTCAAATTATTTTATGCCTATAAAACTTTATTACAAAGCATAACTTCGCTTAGCTTCTTATTTTATTCTTAGCCCTTGAAATGCTTTACCCGCATTATTCAGTGGCCTACGTCACGTACATGTCAAAAACACCGACAGGCTACCAGCTTGGTGCTAATTTTATTTTGTAATATGTAATTTATATTATAAATATAATCTCTAGTTTGAATAAATTAACACATTTCCTTACCTGCTTTTCCAATTACTTAATTCTTCTCTTCTAACTTGTAAGTTAGAAAGTTTATTCAACTTTGTTACCAAGAATTTTTGAATTAAATTACAACTTTCAATTAATCTTTCGTTCAGATACTGAGATAGTTCTAAGTTAAGCCTGTAGACTAGGCTTTAGCTAATTTTAAAATGAGGTGGAAGAACTGCTGATAGTACGATACGTTTCCTGTATTGGAGCTATATTTTATTTTTAGACCTAAACTCTAATCTACTAGTACTAGTAGGCGAGATCCTTTCGTCACCTCAGATATTAATACTTTTTTATACATTTTCTGAAAATATTGTCAATCATATAAACACTTAAAATATATTAATTATATATCTGGCATCAAATTCTCAACCTAAACACTGAAACAGGCCTTCGTAAGGCAAAACCTCAACGTTCTCCCTATCAACTTCCTCCTAAACCTTGAATGCTGAATCGAAATATTCGCCTCGACTAGTCTGATTCTAAGGGCAAATCAATACAAATGCGCATGCGTTTTGATTGTGGTATTTACTACGCGTACCTTGTGCAACAAGATCACGTCAAGGAAATCACGTGACTACTGCCTTATTCGAGCATGTACGACACCGTTCACTTCAAGAAGTTAACGTTTTTCTAGAGAATATTCTCGTAAGGTAAACGATTTAAACGCAGAAAGCTGTTAAAATAAGAGAAACCAATACGCCTAATATTTGTGGTAGAAATCACGCAGACTGTGCTTTGTTCACATTCCTTTGAATTGTTCATTTCATTTACCACAGATATTAGGGGCATCGATTCTAGTAAGATAAAATGTGACATAACTAGCTTATGATAATTTATAAAAATAAGGAGAAACTACAAATCATAGAACAACATGAAAAAGATTCGTAAATCAGTTACATAATTTAGCGCAAATATGCTTAACATTATTATTACTTAAAAGTAGCATGGCTTCGTTTACCGAGATATATAAACCAACAGATCTTGATCCAAAGATTGCAGTAGACTGGCAAGAATATCTTTCGTGTATTTTAGTTTTAGCAATTTCTGCTTTGCTAACATGAATAAAATACTATAAATTATAAAAAAAACACAATTTCTAGTGTTTAAGAACATATCTATTCTCTGCATGAGGTACTACAAAGTCTGATTTAAATATTTAATTTTTTTGTATTAAGTAACACAGTTTACACATGTAAAATTATAAAGGTAGGTGTTAAAGCAACTGCCATTCCTACTATCTTGTTTGCATTGTTTTTGAAGGATTGTCATTAGCCATCCCTACTTTTACTTCCTTTTTTGAAAAGTTTTTTTTTCTTTACTTGTTTGCTTGTTGTTTTTTTAATGCAGTGTTTCAATAGACATAGGAAGGTTGTATTTATAACCAAATTCTAAATACAACGAGGTTACAACTGTAATATTTATTGTTTATCTATTATTGGCTGGTAATTCCTGTTTCGCCCTGTATTTAAGTTTTTTAAAGGAACACCAAATTTCTGTAAGAAACCTAACTTTAAGGGGTAATGATAACATTGTTTACGCTAGAATTATGATTTTTTTAATTACTACTAGTTATTAATAATACTTATAAAAACGGATACTCCGTTTGAAACTATGTCACCTCAGTGAAATTGGTCGACACCATTGTTTTGAAAGAAGAACAAGAAATACAAACTTTTTGCTATGATATTTACAGACGTTCCCAGAAATCAGTCATTACATAGATATTGTTATAAAAGTAAACACTGTATAGTACTGTAAAGTTCTGATGACCTATTGAAGAGATATTCAAAATGTCATTTCAATGAACAATCGGAGCCATCCCTACATAGACGCTGCTTCCGCCTGCCTGATAAACTGACAAAATAATTCAATTAAAAAAGATTACCGTCCTAAGTGGCTCAGCATTAAGTTTGTAGGCTCATAACGCTATAAATCAGATTTCGATACCTGTGGTGGGTATAGCGCAGATAGCTCATTTTGTAGCTTCGTGCTAAACAGCAAAACAAACAAACAAAAATGTCCGAGCATAAAAAATATATTAATTTACCAAATTGACTTTAAACTATATTGTGGTCAAAAGAAATCATATTTCCCTTTTCTAGAAATAACTTTGACGTATCATGCTAACTTAAGCAAGCAATAGTAGACTTCATAAACGGAAAAAAAAAACATAACAAAACAAAAAATACACTTCTTTTCATAAACATTAATTTTGTTTAGTTTGCCCTCATGAATTTGGGAGAAAAAAAATGTTCCCTTTGTGTAAAACACCAATTAATGTTTTAGTTGCTTTGACCACCACGGGCATCGAAACCCGGTTTTCAATGTTATAAGCTCTTAGGCTTACTGCTTAGCCATTGGTGGGCTTGAAGTGGCATAAAAAATAACTTAGGATTTTGGAAGATGCCGCAAGAAAGTTTTCGTAATTTATTGTAATAAATTTTTAGTAAATGGAAATTTATAAGAGAAACTATTAGTGAGCGATAACTTATGAGAAACGAAGGAAAACGTGTGAACATTAGTAGCGACTTACTTTATCAAGTGTTGGAAACGTGACTGTTTGTAACTACATTACGTTTTTCCTTATACTGAAGAAATGAAACGCCAGAAATTTGCCTCTATCAATAGTTTCGTTTCGAGGTTACTTACTGATTATAAGTATTATTTTTATTACAAGTTAGAGCTTTCATAGCAAGGAAGAGATTTTTGAAATAGGTACGACGTTTCAGTCACTTTTGTACTTGAGAATGATCGCACCAGTGATCGAAACGTCGTATCTGTTTTAAAAATTTTCTTTCTTACTGTAAAAACTGTAACTTTTAATAAAATAATTTGCCATTGTGTTGAAATTACAGTTTGTTACTGCATATAAGTAAATTTAGAGTATTTTAACTGTTCTAATAAGCCATCAGAGTTCATTTCACAGCTACAAAATCTGACACCCAAAATAGACCAGCTGCAGGAAAACTAACAAATTTGCCATGCCGTAACCATCTCCCATCCTTTTCACCCACGGCCCAGAAATTTCACCCAAATGTCTATTCCAGTCACCACGCCCACAACTCGTGGAGTTCAAAGATATCCACGATTACATAGTTTGTGTAGCCACGCTTTCCCTAGCTGAAAATACCACAGTTATTGTGTAGCCACGCTTTCCCTAGCTGAAAATACCACAGTTATTGTGTAGCCACGCTTTCCCTAGCTGAAAATACCACAGTTATTGTGTAGCCACGCTTTCCCTAGCTGAAAATACCACAGTTATTGTGTAGCCACGCTTTCCCTAGCTGAAAATACCGCAACTACGTATGCGCAATGGCCTTCACATCTCGAGCTAAATAATTCGTTTTTACAGGATGTAGAAATAAGAAATACATTATAATAGTAAATTATTGCTACAAGTATAATAGGCCCAAATCCGAAATCATTTTGGATTTGGTTTGTTTGTTTGTTTTTAATTATGCACAAAGCTATACAAGGGTTATCTGTGCTCGCCCATCACGGATATCAAAACCCGGTTTCTAGCGTTGTAAGTCCGCAGACATCCCGCTGTGCCACTGGGGGCGGTGGGCTTTGGATTTGGAAAAAATAAAAGGAAAAAGACCAGGCTACAACCTGAAAGCGGTGTTTGAATTGAGGGGGGGGGGAGAAAGAGGAATGTCTTTTGTGTTTGTTAACATAAATATTAATTTTTTTACCCTTGTTAACAAAAATCATGATTTAGCCGAAGCCTAAAAATGGAAGCACACGTGTACAGCTACAGTTGCACTGGTTCTTCCCGTACCAAATTTTATCTACATCAAACAAAGGTGGTTTTCGCTTGCTCCTAATATACATGTATGATTACGCAAAGTTATTGTTAAGTCTTAATTTCGATCTAATTAATGACTGATCAGTGAGGTAATCACATTCACGACATATTTGAATACGTATATGTATGAGAATACCGGAATAGTGTACGCTTCTTTCGTTATATTTATGGAGTTCCCTTTGTTAACTGCTTACATATCGAGTGCCCCTAATAAAACAAATTAACCTATAGGAAAGATTAGAAGTAACCCATGTCCCGATCGCTTACCAAGAGCTCGTCTTGAGAGAGGTTCAAGAGTAGAATGAAGGCAGAAACACACTCACTAGTTATAACGACGCCGTGGAATGTTTTCCTCAGCTTCCCTCACAGAAGTGATCTAAAACATCATGAATTCGCTGGCGCCTGATCGACTCATCGATCCTCTTAAGACGAAAACAAGCGCATCAGACTGAATCAAAGTAAGTCCGCTGCTTTCAGAGAATTTCTTCAACTCTCTGTGAAACAGGAATTTACACCCACAACATTTATTTCTTCGTTAAGTGGAAATGAGTTATATTTTATCCAGACTTAACTACTTGTTTAATGTACACACATATTCTTAATATTGGCCCCATTTAACGAAACAATTTACGACTGGAGGCGTTAGTGTTACTCACATTATCTTTTAGCATGCTATGCGCGCCACAATGGCACAGTGGTATGTCTGCGGACTTATAACGCTAGAATCCTGGTTTCGATACCTGTGTGGTGGGCAGAGCACAGATAGCCCATTGTGTAGCTTTGTGCTTAATTACAAACAAAGCCTGCTATGCTATTAGAGGGGGTTAAACAATTTTGCGCCTGAAGAATATTTCATTACTCCAATCGGGGAGGGGAGGGGGCAGAAAATTAAAAAGCTGAAATTGATCTAAGTATTTAATAAAATAATCCTTAAAACAAATCAAATGTAATAGTGTTTATATAAGTTTTATTTCTTTTATTAAATGATACAAAACTAGTTTATTATATATAAAAGCTGAAAAATAATATCTGATCAGTATGCCAAGATTTTTCAGGGGGTTGCCGACCCCCCTGGCTACGCCTCTGTTAGTCTACCTCTTTCCTCAGCATGTTTTCACTAATTTCGGTATAAGTCACTGAAGCAAATTTTCTTTATGTTCAACCGTTAATTCTATTGAGCGTGAGGGATTTAGATTTTAAATTAACATTTTTATTTTTAAAACCATGCTGTACCTTAATATTTTTTTCTGAAAAGCCAAAGCTTCTAATTGTCTGTTTAACATATCCTCTCACATGGGTGTTGTTCTCCAGTGGGACAACGGTAAATCTAGGGACTTTCAACGCTAAAATCCGGAGTTCTATTCCCTGCTGTGGACACAGCAGATAGCCCAATGCGGCTTTGCTCTAAAAACACAAACAAACGGACAAATGGGTGTTTCACGAGTTTTTACATTCAGTCATCTCCTGTGCAAATGTTATGTGAATCTCATTAACTTAATCTCTCCATATATACTTCGTCTGCAACTCAAGTATACATATGCTTTTCACTCCTCATAACCCCCCAGTGGCACAGCGGTATGTCTGCGCTAGAAAACGGATTTCGATACCCGTGATGGGAAGAGCATAGATAAGCCATTGTGTAGCTTTGTGCTTAACTTCAAAACAAACAAACAAACACTCTGCATGATATACAACATTACGGAACTAACCACATAGATTTAGAATTTCCTAAACACAATATCCGTTGTATCTAGTGGCGTTGGAAACAAAGGAGAATGGATCTACTTGGAGAACCAAGACCATCCAGAAAGAGACTTGCAAGAAGTCCTACCTCAAGCGTGGTAAGCAAAGTGTAACAGATGATAATCCACGAATATAAAGGTCAGTTGCATAAGTTGTCCACATCATGCAGGCAACAGAACGCAACGTAATCTAGAGGGATCTCAATCTGCAAAAGCCACTCAAGTCACGTGAACAAAAGTTGTTTCCTCACCATATATGTTCAGCCATTGCATACCTCAAGCAGCTGGAAAATGAAACGAGTCTTCATGCTATTCCATACGAAGATGTCGGACACAGCGCCTATGGAGTTCTGTGCGATCTGACTGTTGAAATTGACGCTGAGAAATCATCGTCTTCGTAAACCAGATGTCTTATAGAAAAATACATGGATGAGGATTGCGCTTTGGACATGATAAGCCTTACGACAGAGCCTTTGCAATGGAAACTATGCTGCAGGGCTATTGTCAAGGTACACGGTCGTCAGATAGAGCATGATCAGATTTGGCGACATGGACAGGGTGAGGTATAAAATCGTTTTAACTTCTATTGAACCTCTGCATCTTGTACTCATCTCATGATTAATACATAATTACTTTTTCAGATTCCACATCTTACTTTTTTTCTCCATATCCATCTTACCACATGTTTCCATTAACTCTTCCCCATCCCACTTATTATACTTTTCATTATTCTTTGGTGCAGTTAGGATTTTTAGTTTAAATCTTTGCGTTATTTTTAAGACGAAAAAGACATAATCCATATCTTGAACTTGAAAACTTGTTGCCATGCCTTTTATTTACCCTTTTAATAAATAAGCCTGTTGTCTTATCACATACATTGGTAACTAAAAGCAAAACCAACTGTATATGTGTATTTTGTATTTATATCAAAGCTGCTAAGGCTATTTGTCTCTGTCCCTAACTTTGAGCTATCAACCAGAAGGGGAGGAAGCCAGTCATCAACTATTCATCATCCACCAACTATCCATGTTAAAAGATTGACTGTCACTCTTATAACGTACCCACAGCTTAACGTACGAGGAATATTTTACAGTATCGTACGGATTCGAGCCCGGTTGACCAGCTCCGAAATCCAGGGCTCTACCACATAATTAATAAATATATTTTACACCATCATTGCATAAGACCACGTAGACGTTATTTTTACGCCCATTGCTTTATATAACAAGCAATTTATTGTGGCTTTGTTATTTTCACGACAGAAACATATTAACGATACCAATTAATTCATTAGTTTTTTGTTTTTTTTCCAGATCTTCTGGGATAAAAATGGCTAATATTATCGTATTTAATTTATTTGTTGTTGTTATTTCCATGTAAGAAAATGCCCGCATAAGAAGAGCTGAAATGCTTAAAATAAGGATAATAAAATGCGCGAGGGAAGCGATGAGTCACGTTTGTGAACAGTCTCGCAGCGCTGTACCTTCCTAGAGGAATGTCTGCAAAAATCGTCTGGTGAAACGCTTCCAACAAAGATTGTATCGATCGGTTGAACTTGCCTATAAGCAATCGAATCGTAAAAAAAGCAACAACACTATGAAAGAATAAGAATGGATAACTATGTTTGAATTGTACGAAGCAAAACTACGAATGCAGAAAGAAAAAATCGTATTAATAAGAAAAACAATACAAATTTTATTCACTCATTCCTCAGTTATAACAGCGTATAATCTCAAAGCTCGGGGAGAGAAATGACATGGGCACCACCAAGTTACCATCATGCCCCCAGTGGCTCAGCTGTAAGTCTGAATGTTTATAGCTCTAAAAATCGGGTTTCGACACCCGTAATGAGAAGAACACGGATAACCCATTACGTAGCTTTGCGCTTAACAACAAATAAACCAAGTTATTATTATAGAAATATTTAAATGCTATTAATAACACTTTTTATTGTTGTTTGCTTGTTTTAGAGCAAAGCCACATTGGGCTATCTGCTGTTTCCTTCGCAGAGAATCGAACCTCGAACTTTAACGTTGTAAGTTCCTAGGCCTAGTACTGTCCCACTTGGGACTTGTTTGTTGTTAAGCCCAAAGCTACACAATGGGCTATCTGTGTTGTTTGCTTGTTTTAGAGCAAAGCCACATTGGGCTATCTGCTGTGTCCTTCGCGGGGAATCGAACCTCGAACTTTAGCGTTGTAAGTTCGTAGGCTTAGCGCTGTTTCCACTTGGGACTTGTTTGTTGTTAAGCCCAAAGCTACACAATGGGCTATCTGTGTTGTGTCTACCACGAGTATAAAAATCCGTTTTTTAGAGTTTTAATCTTTCAGACTTGTAGCTGAGCCACTGGGGGCTTACCAAGAGAGTTTCTCTAAACATACGAGATAAACGCCATTCAACGATCACCACAGGCTGCACGCAGTTCCTGTATACATGTTTGATACGGTTAATAATGCTTAGTCTCAAAGTGGGTTGCTCGTCATCGAATTTGATACGGTTAGCTTATCCTACTCACAACGTGCAGAAAAAGCTTCCATGTGTGATATTCTTAGAAGCACCGTTTCCTCGGGAGTAAGAAAACTCACTAACTTTAAATATTTGGAGGATTTGTTATAGCAAAGTTGTACAATGGGTTACCTGGTCTGTAGCCTCTAGGGGTATCGAACCCCGAATTTTAGAGTTATAAAACCCCTCACCTTACCGCTGAGCCATTGTGGGGCTCAGCAGGAGGAACGGCGGAAATGTATCGCAGAGTTCAATGTAATCCTTGAGTTGAAGAAAGAAATCAAACACAGAGTAAAACAAAGTGCACGGTAACGGTTATCAAACAACACTAATCGAAGGGACGAGTGCGCGTAGACGACTGATAGACTTTAAGTGAACTGAGAAGTCTCAGAGTCAAGAAGTGAATCTGACCAATATCTGAAGGATTTCTGAATGAAACTGAGAGAATATCTACCACAGCGTATTCGCTATCCACGTCAATAGGGAAGACGTACTCACCAGACCTCTCTAAATAGGCCAGACAGTTAATTTCACTATAAAAAGTACATAGTGCTAACTATGCAGCTTTACAACAACCTCTTCCGTGAGAGAATTTAAGTGGCACAAAAGGGAGATGACCTAAAAAAATTAGTAACTAGGGGGCGCTAGTAATTTTAAATATAATCCATAACCAGTTGTTTATTGTTAAAAACTTGTACGCGCGCTTAAAAACCTTTAAACTGAGCGGAAACGAAGTATCTGGTATAACTTTACTTACCCAATGCAATGTTTCTATCAATCTGTGTTTGTTCATTCAGGGGTCCTGGTGTAAAAATATTGACCTCTCTCTCTCTCCCAGCCTGTGGTTAGGCTACGTACCACAAGTTCCATGGTTCGAACTGCAATATATTGATGAATATTCTCTGCACTCTTAGCTGAGAAGGGTGTTATAACAGAAACAGTCAAGAATGGCCGTGTAGACAGGGGCGGCTGCTGTTCACTGGCTGCTCGCCCTCCAGTCAGCAGATCTAAATTAAGAACAGCTATGTTTTAATATTGGAGGCGCTTACAAGGCCGTTTAGCCCGTGTGTCGCGTAATGTGGCGAGTGACTGCCTGCTTGAACCTTGGAGACTCTGACCTAGCCATTTAGCCCATGTGTCGCGTAAGGTGACGAGTGGCTGTTTATTTGAACTTTGGAGGCTCTGACCTGGCCGTTTAGTTCATGTTTCGAATAAAGTGACGAGTGACTGTTTGTTTGAACCTCCGATGATCCGACATGGCAATTTAGCCCACGAGTCACGTAAGGTGACGAGTGACTGCTTGTAGCCTATAAATGTAGATGTAATAATGTCATGAATACGAATAAATATTTCTCCGACTTTCAAAGAAAAAAAAATTAATAACCTATACCTCAGTCTCTCTCTCATAACTATACCTCAGTCTCTCTCTCTCTCTCTCATAACTTTACCTCAGTCTCTCTCTCTCTCTCATAACTATACCTCAGTCTCTCTCTCTCTCATAACTATACTTCAGTCTCCTCTCTCTCTCATAACTATACCTCAGTCTCCTCTCTCTCT
>NW_013667503.1:162309-164255 GCF_000517525.1 Limulus polyphemus
TCTCTCTCTCATAACTATACCTCATCTCTCTCTCTCTCATAACTATACCTCAGTCTCTCTCTCTCTCTCATAACTATACCTCAGTCTCTCTCTCATAAATATGCCTCAGTATCTCTCTCTCATAACTGTACCTAAGTCTCTCTCTCATAACTATACCTCAGTCTCTCTCTCATAACTATACTTCAGTCTGTCTCTCTCTCATAATTATACCTCAGTCTCTCTCTCTCTTTTTAATGGTCGAGTATAAAACAAAAACTGCTGACACCAAGATGTTGTTATCCACGACTGACTCACACTAGAGGGCATCACCTAATAAATACTAATAAAGATATCCGTTGGATTTTTCAAAGTTATTGGAGCAGTACCTCAAGATAGGGATGTCGTGTTTCGTCTCTGGGATCTCATTTTCATAGAACATAGGTCTAATGGACGTTAAACACAGTCTTGACTCTGTTACCAACACTAACCCTTGGTGCGCAACTAACACATGCAACCAGTCATTGATGCGCATATATAGAAGTATACTACTGGATATTTTAAGAAGCAAATCCAAGTTATGAAATTTCAGGGTCTGTTCGAAAACCCCTAGGACAGTTAGATTGGGCTTTTAACCTTTGGGATGGCCAAGGCAACTTCTGTGGTTATTTACTTTAAACCTCTGCTCGACATGGATTGTGCTCTAGCATGACGCATTATCATTCTGTAAAGATACACTTTTCTATAAAATTCCTCAATCACATTAATAACTTCCGCCATTTATTTTTACGAATGGTACAATCATATCTAAAGCAATCCCTAAGTAGTCATCAATCCTATATTTTTGTATGTTTTGTTATTTTGTTTAATTACATATATGTTTATTATTTTTAATAACTATGTTGTTGTTGTTGTTGTTGTCGTTGTTGATTTAGTGCAAAGTTACACAACGAGACATTTACGCTGTGCTCACCGCGGAGGATCGAACCCTAGATTTTAGCATTGTAAGACTGTAAACTTGCCGTTGGCCGACCGGAGGACATAATAAATATGACAAATATCGCCGATAGGTGCCACTGCTTGATATATTGCTACCTGATTAATTCAAATTAACTATTATAGGCTTAGCTATAGAAACAATTTTTTGCAGGAAATGTCATTCATTCGGGAATGGGAATAAAGTTATAAACAGAGTTCTTTAAAAAAAAAAGTTTGAACAACTTTTGACAGCGTTAGATGTAGTCGAAGTCAAAGTAGATTTAGTTGTGATGGTTTGCAATATGATTGTGTGTTTTATATACCAGATAAAAAGAGGAAATTAAACAAAATGTTGCAAGTACGAGTAATTAGAGTATTCGAATTTTGAGTCAAGTGCAATCTAAAAATAAATGTGAAATGCGTTTTGGATGATATTATTGGTGATGCATTTAACACATTATTATTATTATTACATTTGATTTCCCACTTAACATTATAACGGCTGAAAGGGCGAGCGGTGGGACGGGGATTCAAACCCCTAGATTGCGAGTCTAGCGCTCTACCCACCTGCCCATGCCAGACTCCGTACAGTTAAAACTGGAAATATCTGCACCAATACCTCTCCAGTGTGATTTGAAACAGGTGGTTTCCAGTGGTTCAGATACAGAGATCCTTAAGAACCACGGAAAATTAGGAAACCCGAGTATCTTATCTATTGTCCCCCCAGAGGGACAGCGATAACTTTACGTACAGAGAACGCTAAAATCCGGGATTCGATTACTCGCGTTGGACACGACAGATATCCCAATCTGGTTTTGCTCTAAACAGTCAACCAAACAAATAATCTGCACCCCCCCCCCCCAGTGCCAATGACACAGCGGTATGTCTGCGGACTTACAACGCTAGAATCTGGGTTTGGATACCCGTGTAGGGCAGAGCATAGATAGCCCATTGTGTAGCTTTGTGCTTAATTACAACCCAACAAATAATCA
>NW_013667503.1:164943-166875 GCF_000517525.1 Limulus polyphemus
CACAAGACGTTTTTGGTAATCATATTATGGTTTTAAAACGATGAACAAACTATTAAATAAAAAACACACAAGACGTTTTTGATAATCATATTATGGTTTTAAAAAGATGAACAGGCTGTCAAATAAAAAACACACAAGACGTTTTTGATAATCATATTATGGTTTTAAAAAGATGAACAGGCTGTCAAATAAAAAACACACAAGACGTTTTTGGTAATCATATTAGAGTTCCAAAACGATGAACAAGCTATCAAATAAAAACACATAAGACATTTTTATCATAGTTATTATGTTTGCGCAAAGCTACATAGTGGATTATATGGGTTCTGTACGCTGCGAGGATCCAACCCTGAAATTTAGCGTTATAAGCCCTGATGCTTCTCGTAAAGCTTAGCCACAGATCTCAATTAGGTAATACACTATTGAAAACTATACAAGATATAAGATGATATTGACGTTGTCTTTTTTAATTATGTATTTAGTTAATTATTATGTAACAGCGTTGATCTAATTATTCATGAACATTACCTTCAGATTTTCTCGCAAAGCTATACAATGGACTATCTGCGCATAACCCTTCCTCATTTTGATCTGATAAACTATTGGGAAGGTAGTTAGTTAACAGCACCCACCGCAAACTCATTTTGCTCTTCTTAATTAACTGAGCAAATAATGGGATCTTACTGTCACGCTTATATCGTATCCATGGCCCTAAAATTCGGAGCGCGTTTTCGCGGCAATAGTACGCGAAACGGATTAACTGTCCCGACACGCTAACCACTACGCCACGCCCAGCCCGCAGAAATGGGAGAATATTTTTATTACACGTTCTCTCGTTTCGTAAAAAAATGAAAATGAAAGAAAATGTTCAAATTCGCACATAGTCTTAGAACGAGACAAAAAGTTTTTGTAAACCACCTCAGAAATCACTTCACAAAATCACAAAATGCGAAGTAGTCAATTGATCCTATTTTACGTTACAACCTTCAATAACAGTACAAGCTCTTATCGTACGACTATCGGAAAAACTAGCCCTTAAAGCTGTACACAACTTGCGCTAGTTTGAGTAAATGCATAGGACGAACTTGTATAGTCTACAAAAAACGCGAAAACGACACTGAATGCAGTTAGACCAGTCTTAATTGAAACAAAAATGTCCTTCCCAATGTCATATTGTGACCTTCATTCACGCGCCGCAAAATTTCCAGTGTCCTTGGATATGAAGTGTTCCGGTGTCTTATATTATTAACGAAGCTCATGTCAGGTGGCTTTCGTTCACGTGACCTTGAAACTATTGAGTTAATTAAACAAGTACTATCAAACCCAGTGGACTGATATAGGCTACATCCTGTTATCCGCTCGGATTACGTGGTGGGATCGACATATATACATATGGTTTAGTTTCTCATGCAGAAACATCCATCAGAGTCAACCGTGAGTTTCTTACTAACGAAATACTCCACTGGATTACGAGTACAATAAATACTAAAAAGTTTCTAGCGTACAATATGTTTCTCAACTACAGTGTGTGGTATAATACGCTGTATTTCTCAGGGATGTGATAATACACGGTGTTTTAAAATATGTATAAGTTAAGACTAAGGTTTTTCTTAAAGTAACTTATTTTGAAGATTTGTATTTGTAAATAAACTTGCTATTTTATAAGGTTCTATTATAGCTATTATTATATATTTTTTGTATATGAAGTTGAGATTATGTTGGTATTGTTTTCTGTATGAAAACACTAATGTATATAATTCATATATCTTGTTATCTGTATAAATAAACGTCAAAATGTCTTGATTAATCATCTCCAAACTTGACACAATCATACAGGATGACTTGAGTAAGGTCAATGGGAGAAAGGGGGTCGCCCCCCCCCCCATCTAATTTCGAAAAATAAAAAACTACCACTGTTGTATATCCCCCCCC
>NW_013667503.1:167526-174125 GCF_000517525.1 Limulus polyphemus
TAATATATATATATATATATATATGTGTGTGTGTGTGTGTGTGTGTGTATTGATAAATACTAGAAATTTTCACATTTGTATTAAGTACAAATATCATTCGTGATGTGTTTTTTGCAAAGGATTAAATAATATTAATAGTTGTGTCATAAGATATTCCGAGAAACGCAAGTTTCGAAATTTGGTAAATCTTATTTTATTTATTTTTTTGACTAGGTGAGCAAATCAATTATCCAAGCCATGCATTACAGACGCACTTGCTTCTTCGTGGAAATACGGCGGGAAAACTGTTTCTAAGGTGAATACAGTCGATTTATTTGTCGAGAAACAAAAAATTATTCTTGTATTACAATTATAATGGGTAGCACGTGCCTATTCTGATTGGCTTAAGAAGAATTTCGGAACTGCGCATGAGTGAATCTAGAAATTTCAGATCACGCTCTGAGCACGTGCGTCTTACTGCATGCTTCAGTTGTTTGTACTCGTTATAATCTTTTATTTCTATAGTACTTCAGTTTCAATTACAATTGTCAGTAAGTTGAGAATTAATAAAACGAATGTAATGGCTAAGATTATTACACCACTTTCAATATTAAAGACAATGCTCGTTTTGTTAAAAAAAGAAATTATGAACATTCGTTAGGTGATATGTTGATAAATCATAAACACAAGTATAACCTTTCCTTTGAATAATGGCAACTCCTGTGTGAAAACCTTTTACAAAATATTAAATATTGTAATATATTTTACTCCATCTTCTGGTGAGATAGGTCACTAAAAATCTGACAGAGTTGAGACTATGATGTATTCCAACACCTTTCTGCTGTTTCTTGGTGAATCCCTACAGAACGAAGGATAAGAAAAAACGGGTTAAAACATATAATACTTTCATCCTCGCACAGAGTGTTAATAATTTCCTATGATACTTTTATCCATCATTATTAACACTCTGTGCTCCTATGATACTTTTATCCATCATTATTAACACTCTGTACTCCTATGATACTTTTATCCATCATTATTAACACTCTGTGCTCAGAATATTAATTCAGTTACAGCAACTATTGTTATACTTATTGTGATCGTGTTTGTCCTACTCTCGGGACCAGACATTTCATTCTTTTAATTCTAGAAAATCAAAGACAAACATCTTTACAAATTATTATAGCCTTATTTAAATGGTGGTGGTGTGTTTTTTACATAATCTTTATGAGATTAAACACAAGTGAGTCAATTTGTTTGGTTAATATAAAAAGTAAAGTACCAGGACCACCGAGAGGGGAGGGATTACTCCGGGGCCTGGAAACTCCTAAGGGAATCACCAAAGAAAGAACCAAAAGTAGCATAAAACCATTAGAAAGAGACGTATAAGATTCTAAGAACTTAACAGTGAAAGCAAAAAAGAATGTGTGACAATGTGTCCCTCACTCAACATCTACTATATCCAGCACCAATGAGACCTTTCACCTAACCAAGGCTCATCGGGCTAGAGGGGTACGACAAATATAGAAGTGTTTTTGTTGTTGTTTTCCCAGTAAGGAAACTATCGGTACAGGGGTGCGTCCTCTCTTCGGCAGGAGAAGAGTCCAAATTGTAGGAAACTTTAGAGTTATGGATGGTCAGAAACAAGTGGGAAAATAGAAGTGGACAGTAACGAGACTGGAGAAACAAGTGGAAAAATAGAAGTGGACAGTAACGAGACTGGAGAAACAAGTGGAAGAATAGAAGTGGACAGTAACGAGACTGTAGAAACAAGTGGAAGAATAGAAGTGGACAGTGACGAGACTGGAGAAACAAGTGGAAGAATAGAAGTGGACAGTAACGAGACTGGAGAAACAAGTGGAAGAATAGAAGTGGACAGTAACGAGACTGAAGAAACAAGTGGAAGAATAGAAGTGGACAGTAACGAGACTGGAGAAACAAGTGGAAGAATAGAAGTGGACAGTGACGAGACTGAAGAAACAAGTGAAGAATAGAAGTGGACAGTGACGAGACTGAAGAAACAAGTGGAAGAATAGAAGTGGACAGTAACGAGACTGGAGAAACAAGTGGAAGAATAGGAGTGGACAGTAATGATAACATCACAGATCGAATATGCAAAAAGTAACAAATATGAGTGAGAAACTATAATTACTTCAGAGGTATAGATATGAGATGGCAGAGGTGACATTGGGCCACCATCAAAATTTTGGTCATCCACTAGAAGAGACACCTGATAGAAGGTGATTAGCAGGTGGAATGAGTGTCCGGGTTAGATTTACAAACAAAGCAAGTCCACAAGGATAACATTATTGTTATTGAAGCACTAATATGTGTATTTCTGGTGAAGTTTATGAAAGTGTGAAATGATGGGAGGATTAGTAATACGGTCGTGTAAATCTTTGGTGTAACTACGAAGACGAACTCGGAGAACTAACCGGAACGCGTAACGTTCCAGAATCATTAGACGATCATAATATGTAGAAGAAGCTGATACCAATATAGTATGGCTATAGCTAATACACGGATGAACAAAGGACTTATATGCATAAAGTAAAAGGGGAGAATCTTATCTCCAGTTGGTCCAAATGAGGCATCACATGAGATTGATTCTGTTGCAGTAAGTTTGGCTTTCCAGGTGAAATGCTTATCAAAGGAAATGCCCATATATTTGACCGAATCAAAGTTCAATGGAAAAACGATAAAGATGGACGTGGAAGAGTCAATGATTAAGACAAGGTTCAAATTTCCTACGACCTAGACCAACCAGATAGGTTTAGTTTTAATATGTCCAAAGTAAGACTCCAGATTTTACATCATTGGAGAAAACGGCATTTTGAAGAGCTCCGTTAAGAGTGGTCATTGCAGAAGGTAGGGCTGTGTCATTAGCTTACTGAAAGAGATGGACATAATAGCCAAGCTGTGTAACATAGAGTACATAAAGTAAAGATGATAAAAGAGAACCTTGTTGAACACCTACAGCGACGTGGAAAATTCGATCATGAAGAAAAGAAGTTACAAGGCAGATATAAGTAACAGGTAGTTTATAGAACAATCCGCCAAACGATATAAAATGTGTTTTTCAAATTCAAGTATTTGTTTGGTTTGTTTGAAATTTCGCGCAAAGCTACACGATGCCTCTCTGCGCTAGCCGTCCCTAATTTAGCAGTGAAAGACTAGAGGGAAGGCAGCTTGTCAACACCACCCACCGTCAACTCTTGGTCTACTGTTTTATCAATGAATAGTGGGATTGACGATCATTTTTGGTGACGGGGATTCAAACTCGCGACTCTCAGATTACGAATCAAGCGCCTTAATCGCCAGGCCCAAATATCGGGAGGAAAGATGGGCGATTGGCATTAAAATGAATGGTGATAGCATCAGACAACCTGAGGAGCTAGTCCAAGATATAAAGTCGAAGCCAAAGTCCACCTTGATAATTGGGCAGGAGAAATTACAATACACTCAAAAGTTCTGCTGAAACTATTAGTAAGAATAATAGTGTGGTAAGAGTTCTTTACTGAAGAGTTCTTAAGAAACAGAAAGATTTTGGAGTGTTTCCATGAGTGAGGTAAAATGTGGAGCGTACAATGACGATTAATAAAGTGGCTAGTAGTAAATATAACTTGGAAGGAGAATTCCGCTGGTGGGAGTATCTAATGTTGTTAAATCTAGGTGCTGTATTTCGTTTGTTGTACAGAACACGATAAATATTAAATACAGTAATAGGTAAAGTTTGATAAACCATCATCCAACTCATAGTAAATATCTTGAGCAATATCAAAACATTGATAAACAGATGTTTGGAAAACTGTTTCGAAATGATTATTGAAGACTACATCACCAAAAAAGAATTAGTTTCCGAGGAGAGTGTAAATGACCTTTTAGTTATTTAAGTTGAGCAGTGTCTTTACTGCAACAATAAAATTACTAGCAACTTGTTGAAGACACTTACATTGTTTAAGAGCCACAGGACTCCTGGAATGTTAAAAGTCTCGAAACCAAACATGAGATCAATGCATCAGGGAATATTCTTGTGTGGTAAAAGAGGTTTGTGCAGATGGTAACGAATTGGGATGTTTTGGGGAACTGGCCAAAGATATGAAAGATGCAAGAAAATGTTCAGAAGCACACTATCAACGTGACTTTGAAAAAACACCAATCAGCTTTACGAAAACTCGAGAATGTGTGTTCGTATGTAGGAGGTTCTAGCAGCAAGCTGGAGATGGATGGGTAAATGATCACTGCCAAAAGGTGAAAGATTTTCAGTTGTGAGTAGAGATACAACATTAAGAGTGGTGGTGTAGAAGAGAAAATCATGTACTAAAAGATGGCGTTAAACTAACAAAGTACTGAATACGAACTGCTGTGAATGTTGATATCAGTCATGGTAATGTAGGTTTCGAAGGTCTGAAGAATAAAAGTGATGAAGAGAAGATGCAATTATTATGCTTCTCTGAAGCATACAGAGTTATGATGAGGTGTTCGGTGAAGCAGTAGTGGTGTGAAGTGTAGATCCAAACTGAAGATGAAGTATTGGAACCAAAAGTTACTCCTCCCTAACCTATTCCTTGTGGATTGTCACTCCTGTGTAAATTAGATCCAGACAACCGTGTAAACAACGTTGGCTTAAGGAAGATCTCATAAGTAATACACAGTCAATGGATTTGTCAAGCAATACTGGTTTCGATAAAGATTGACTGTTTTTAAATTGGCATATTTTACAAAAAGAAAAAAGAAATTCAACAATCTGTTTCTAGCTGAACAGACCACCTGCATTCCTACAAATGTCGAAAGTGAAATTGGAAGCTTACACTAGAATAGGTACTCTGAAGTTTACACCAGAATAGGTAGTCTGCGTATTGATCTTGAAAACAGACTGAGCAGCGAAATGAGTACGAAAGCACGTTCGTATGGATGAATATTGTTTAATGTGATGGTTATAAAATGTAGAAGAGCCTCTATAATTGGAGGTATAGAGACAGAGTTGTTGATAGGAGTCACAGTGTGAAAAGTGCCTATAGGTGCTACAGTGGAAGAATCATCTGGCTTAGGAGTATGTTTGTCTTTACAGTGTCAGACGTGCCTAGACGTGTTACAGTGGGTACAGTGGAAGGGTCGTCTGGCTTAGGAAAAGGTTTGACTTTACATTTATAATAATAAGTAGGACGGTCCGGTTGACAAGTGTTGCAGACAGGAGTGACATCCAGTTTATCACACACACATTCGAGTGTGGTGGGGGTCTCGTCAAGGTGAGAAAAATGGTTTATCAGTGCATTTGACTGTAAAAATGATTTATTAGTGCATTGGACTGTAAAAATGGTTTATTAGTGCATTGGATTGTAAAAATGGTTTATCAGTGCATTGTACTGTAAAAATGGTTTATTAGTGCATTGGATTGTAAAAATGGTTTATCAGTGCATTGGACTGTAAAAATGATTTATTAGTGCATTGGACTATAAAAATGGTTTATTAGTGCATTTGACTGTAAAAATGATTTATTAGTGCATTGGACTGTAAAAATGGTTTATCAGTGCATTGGACTGTAAAAATGATTTATTAGTGCATTGGACTATAAAAATGGTTTATTAGTGCATTTGACTGTAGAAAATGGTTTATCAGTGCATTTGACTGTAAAAATGGTTTATTAGTGCATTGGACTGTAAAAATGATTTATTAGTGCATTGTACTGTAAAAATGGTTTATTAGTGCATTTGACTGTAAAAATGGTCTATTAGTGCATTTGACTGTAAAAATGGTTTATTAGTGCATTTGACTGTAAAAATGGTCTATTAGTGCATTTGACTGTAAAAATGGTTTATTAGTGCATTTGACTGTAAAAATGGTTTATTAGTGCATATAACTGTAAACTTCAAGTTATAGACAAGGCATCGTCTGGGGTTCGACGCCTCTCAGTGGACACAGCAGCTAGCCCATATTCTCTAACAATGAGACTGTGTTATGTTTCGCTACTTACGGGGCTTCATTTCTAACAACTGTGGTGTTTATTTCTTAAGTACCGCGACTTTTAGGCTTGTAATCTAACAATATTGGTGTTTTTCTGTTTATCATTACCTAGTAGCAAAGGTGCCTGCACCACACGTGGAATTTAGTTTGTTTTCTTCCCAGGGGTGATGTGCTCGTGCATTATTCGTCATGCATGTTTACTTAATGTGCGCTATCAGAGTTTGGGATGCAGAAGCTAATACAATAACAAAGGGGAAAAGTTGAAATGACCATATCTCACAAACCATTTGTTCAAAAAAAAAACCTGTGCCGAGCATGACTTAGTTGTTACCATGCTTGACTGTGGAACTGTTTGTTTGTTTTTTGAATTTAAGCATAAAGCACCATAAGTCCGCAGACATACCGCTGTGCCACAAGGGGCTGTGGAACTGAGTTCCAATGGTTCGTGTCACATTACCACCACCAACAACAACAACAACGCACACTACACTTTGGAGCTGTGAATGCATTTTAAGAGTTATGAAAACTCAACTTATTAAGTCTGATAAGAGTTGGTAGTATTTACAGTTGTTGTATATATATATATATATATATATATATATAATATACTACACACTATTAGTGATACGTACTTTACTAGTTAGTTACTTTTTAGT
>NW_013667503.1:174427-177176 GCF_000517525.1 Limulus polyphemus
TTTTTTTTTTTTTTTTTTTTTTTTTTTTGATTATCTTTGGTGAAAAGAAAAACATCTGTGACATCAACCAGAATTTAGCTACAATACCCAGTCGTTTTGAAAAATGCAAGTTTGTCGCTGAATAACTAATTGCACATCTGTGGTTCTCAGAAGCACCATAGTTTCCTCAAGCAAGCACAACGTTTATAGAGGTCGCTCGTACTATGACAGGAAACTGATTGGCTTAGGAGTAAAGGGAGAATGGAATGAGGTTACTGGATAACCATGTTGCGTAATTTACTCGAATTTGTTCTTTGGTCCTGGGTCGGAAATATAGAGGTCACGTCGGCTCTTTCAAAATACGCTGACCTTGAACGTGAAGAAAGCAATTTATAACCTATGTTCGGAGAATTTCTTTTTTAAGTGCCGAGTTGTGAACGAAAAGTATCGTTGATGCAAGATTAGCTAAACCACATTTTTCACTTATGCTGGTAAGTTACGCAGTATGTCTGTTAAGATGTTCTATGTAATAAACGTTTTTAAGCATACTATTTGTATATTTTAATATTAAAGTAAAAACAAAAAAAATTCACATTTTCTTCACGATCTCAAGATATACAAGTATATTTGAGGTGATATCCTGTGTATGTCGATCTTTCAATAAATGTAGGAAGGAACCTGGTGGACAAAAGAAAAACAAAAAATCCTGCTACTCTCTTTTATGTGTGTGTGTTTCACACATCATTTTTTGAGAGGAACACATGGTTGATCTCAAAACAACACATTTTCCAATTCTCTTTGGATTCATTCTTAATTTTTCAGGACATCCCTATCTTTACTTTTAGCCAATGATTCAAAAAGAACACGTTTCATGATTTTTTTCAATTCCCACATAAAAAGTAAAAAACAGTTTCTGTAATATGTATATATTTAATGTTTTTAAATGATGAGTTTGATTTATCGTAAAGCTGTACAATGGACTATCTGCATTATGTTTACCTCAGGTATCGAACTCCAAATTTTTGTTTTATAAACCCTCAAGCTTACCGTTAACTCGTGGGGATACGAATATTTTACTATGCCTGTTTGATGAGCATTGTTGTGCCGTACAAGACTAAATTATCGATAGATTCATTAATGCAAACCTGCCCGCACATTTCAACTTTCTGCTGCGTCACCTGGTGGGTACCACAGAACTAACACCTTCAACGCAAGTGTTAGTACAACTATAAATAGTAGAAGGGAAAGCGGATCACCAAATTCATCTTTTTAGTCATCTCCGTGTTGAGCTGGGCGTGGTCTACTTGTTAGCGTGCCGAGTAGTAAATTCGAGGAACCAAGGTTCGAGTCAGGCTAATTTTGCTGTTCTTTAGTATCTTGATCTACGCAGGAAAACAAGGAAATAATAAAATGTTGTTTTTCGTCGAGCAAAGCTTCACAACGGGCTATCTGTGCTGTGCCCACCATGGGAATTGAAATCAACAGACTTACCGCTGAGCCACTTGGAGGCTCATCGCGGGAAATCGAGCCTCAGATTGTAGAGTTGTATGTCCATAAACTTGCGATTGACCTACCGAAAGATCACGGAAGAGGTATAAAATTTGTAGATAATAAAGTATTTCACACTCTTTTTAAAAACAAGAGGGAATCCTCAATAGCCGCGGTACTTGAAATTCTTTTAGGCAGGATTAGAGTAAATTAATCTATGAGACCTTGGACGTGGTCAAATACATCAATCGAAAGGTTTTGACCTCCTGAGTCCAAAATTGTAATTAGATCTCAAATGGGTCAAGAGGTAATGGAGCTATGAGCTAAAAGTTTATACTTGGAAAAATAAAACAAAAACTCAGAGTCATTCTATGAGCCGCTCAGCTGCGGCGAAAAAGTGGATAGAAAAAAAAAAAAGCCCAAAAGAGAACGTTCTGAAAAAATCTCGAATATTTTATTAAGTAAATTAGTTTTTTTTTGAACAACAACCATAAAATGGAATTAAAAATTGGTTAGTATCTTCTTAATGTTTAATGTTTTTAATCGCTGACTGACTATATACAGCACACTCAGAAAAGTCTTGTATGTAGTACGAGAAAGCTGGAAATTTCTGATCAGTCTATATGTCAACACTCATCAATTGGATTCGAAATCAAATGCAAAAA
This sequence comes from Limulus polyphemus, assembly GCF_000517525.1. NCBI lineage: Eukaryota > Metazoa > Arthropoda > Merostomata > Xiphosura > Limulidae > Limulus > Limulus polyphemus. The sequence goes on from NW_013667503.1 coordinate 176,560, forward strand.
TGCCCGTTAAACTGACTTGTTACGCCTCCCTGTGGCACAGCGGTATGTCTTCGGATTTACAACGCTAGAAACCGGGTTTCGATACCCGTGTTGGGCAGAGCAATGATAGCCCATTGTGCTTAATTACAAACAAAGTGACTCGTTATAAATTCTTAATTCTAAGAGACCTTCAAACATCATTTGCAATAGATTCAACGGCCGTATCGCTCCATGAAGAGGAGGTTTAAATGTGTATTTGTTGATATCAAGAAGAGGGGGGTTTAAATGTGTATTTGTTGATATCAAGAAGAGGGGGGTTTAAATGTGTATTTGTTGATATCAAGAAGAGGGGTTTAAATGTGTATTTGTTGATATAAAGAAGAGGGGTTTAAATGTGTATTTGTTGATATCAAGAAGAGGGGGGGTTAAATGTGTATTTGTTGATATAAAGAAGAGGGGTTTAAATGTGTATTTGTTGATATCAAGAAGAGAGGTTTAAATGTGTATTTGTTGATATCAAGAAGAGGGGTTTAAATGTGTGTTTGTTGATATCAAGAAGAGGGGTTTAAATGTGTGTTTGTTGATATCAAGAAGAGGGGTTTAAATGTGTGTTTGTTGATATCAAGAAGAGGGGTTTA
>NW_013667503.1:177847-179490 GCF_000517525.1 Limulus polyphemus
CAATCACTCAACTACTCATAGAATAATTTAATCAATCACTCAACTACTCATAGAATAATTTAATCAATCACTCAACTACTCATAGAATAATTTAATCAATCACTCAACTACTCGTAGAATAATTTAATCAATCACTCAACTACTCGTAGAATAATTTAATCGATCACTCAACTACTCATAGAATAATTTAATCAATCACTCAACTACTCATAGAATAAGTTATTCGATTTATTTTTCTTTAATATAAGAGTCAATAATTCAACAAAAGCGAATTAACGATATATTCTGAGATAGTCTTAGAATACTGTATTCTCTCTCTCTCACACACACACACACCACTTTCACACAGTTTGCTCAGTCTTGACGTATATTGTACCATTTCAACAATCTTTATCTCACTTTTCGAGTGGTGGGAAGAGCATAGATAGCCCACTGTGTACCTTTGTGCTTAACTTCAGACAAACAAACAAACTCCCTTTTCGATAAATAACATAACCGATGTTATGCTGTAAAAAGTTTATTTAGAATTCTATAAAAGAAAATCACTTATACTAAAATAGATACACATGAGTTGCTGTCATATTACTCACCACGAAGTGTATTCTACTAGCACTGTGACATTCTGGTGTTTGTTACTCACCACGAAGTGTATTCTACTAGCACAGTAAAACACTCAGATGTTTATTACTCACCACGAAGTGTATTCTACTAGCACAGTAAAACACTCAGGTGTTTGTTACTCACCATGAAGTATATTCTACTAGCACTGTAACACTCAGATGTTTATTACTCACCATGAAGTGTATTACACTAGCACTGTAATACTCAGGTGTTTATTACTCACCATGAAGTGTATTCTACTAGCACTATAACACTCAGATGTCTATTACTCACTATGAAGTGTATTCTACTATCACTGTGACACTCAGATGTTTATTACTCACCATGCAGTGTATTCCACTAACACTGTAACACTCAGGTGTTTGTTACTCACCACGAAGTATATTCTACTAGCACTGTAACACTCAGGTGTTTATTACTCACCATGAAGTGTATTCTACTATCACTGTGACACTCAGATGTTTATTACTCACCAGGAAGTGTATTCCCTTAACACTGTAACACTCAGATGTTTATTACTCACCATGAAGTATATTACACTAGCACTGTAATACTCAGGTGTTTATTACTCACCATGAAGTATATTACACTAGCACTGTAATACTCAGGTGTTTATTACTCACCATGAAGTGTATTACACTAGCACTGTAATACTCAGGTGTTTATTACTCACCATGAAGTGTATTACACTAGCACTGTAATACTCAGGTGTTTATTACTCACCATGAAGTGTATTACACTAGCACTGTAATACTCAGGTGTTTATTACTCACCATGAAGTGTATTCTACTAGCACTGTAACAGGGCCTGCCATTTTGTAAAACCGGCACTGGTCGTTAAAGAGATGCGCCTAGTGATCTTCTAAATGTGAACCGGAAGTGAGCATGCTGTATTCAGCTGATTAAGCTGGAACTGAGCATGACGTCCTGAGCTGATTAAGCCGGAACTGAGCATGCTGTCCTGAGCTGAATAAGTCGGAACTGAGCACACTGTCTTGAGCTGATTAAGCCAGAAGTGAGCAT
>NW_013667503.1:180082-181785 GCF_000517525.1 Limulus polyphemus
CATACTGTCCTGAGCTGATTAAGCCAGAACCGAGCATGCTGTCCTGAGCTGATTAAGCCGGAAGTGAGCATACTGTCCTGAGCTGATTAAGCTGGAACCGAGCATGCTGTCCTAAGCTGATTGTAATCGTAATGATCTGCTCTGCTGATTGGCGAACTTGGGAGAATTCACAGCAGAGTGATTGTGAAACCCGATGTCTTAGCGACAATATACGTAAAATGCAAGTAGATGCAGGTTTATTCTTTTTTTTAACGTATACTGTTATTATCAGATTAGCTTTTTTGAGGTTCCTTGAACTTTCTTTGTCAGATTCTTGATGAGAATGGCGATATTCCACTCACAATATTGTATCAGAGGGTATGTTATTGTTGTAAAATCACTATGTATTCGTTTCGTGATATAGATATGAACTTTCTTATTTTTGTGATGATTAGAAATATTATCATATTTTACCCTTCAAAACTAGCGATTAATATATATTTGCTCAAATATATTCAGGCAATTTTTTCTAAATTTTCATGTATATGTTCTGCATGTAGTTACAATATATTGTAAGGTGGATGTGAACAGGTCGTAAACTTGCACTGATCATTTACCTTATTATAATAAGATTACAAACTACAATGCTTGTTCTATGGACTTATTATTCAGTTGGTACTGTCATATTTTGCCATCTTCTAGTGTAGTGGATGCATACTCATCCCAAAGGGTGATGCAAAGATTTGTACAAGCTGGTATGAGTTGAGGTTTGTCTCCCTTGAATATATTTAATGAGTGTGATAGTTGACGTAAGTAATCTAAGGATTGTGAGATACTGCACTAGGACCAGGACTGACTTTAAAGTGAGTGTATTACAGTTAATTCTAAATCTTATTATTCGTCCAGTCCGGGTTATACCGGAAATCCAAAGCCGGCCAGTAGGTAAATCGTATATAAACCATATTCGTGAATAGAGATTTTTTTTTTTTATTCTCCACATAAAACCCCTGGAACCTGAATTTTGCGAATACTTGAACTTATCTGTTGGACATCAGATTAACTTTTACGTTTAAAATGTTTATTTATCTATTCCAGCCCTCAGATTCAGCAGTTATAGATCCTCAGTCCGGTATAGAAGAAACGAGTCCAGTTTTCAAAGTGTCCGTGACGATGAAAGTGGGAAGAATGACTTAAACGAGTTACATACTTCTTGCACACATGTGTGGAGTATGATTGTCTGTTATCCACCAACAAACAAATGAAGGCCACATTTTTGGCGACGAGCCATATATGTGTGCGTGTTTAATAGAGCAAGTTAAATTTTGTTTTTTACAATAACGTGAAATGATGATGCAATAAGTAGTCTTATTTTGCTCATTTTCTCGAGAAAACTTTGCTGCGTTTCACCTAGTACTGAAGTGTCTAAACGATTTAAAAAATGCTGTTATTGCAAAAAGCAGGTGAAGTGTGGAATTTTTAACCAATTAACTTTTCAACACCCAATCACTATGGTAATACTTATAATCTGACTTTTTGTATTTATTTGGGCATGGCCACGTGGTTAGGGCGCTCGACTCGCAATCTGAGGGTCGCGGGTTCGAATCCCCGTCCCACCAAACAAGCTCGCCCTTTCAGCCGTGAGGGCGTTATAACGTGACGGTCAATCCCACTATTCGTTGGTAAAAGAGTTGGTAGTCCAAGAGTTGGCGGTGAGTGGTGATGAC
>NW_013667503.1:182627-185767 GCF_000517525.1 Limulus polyphemus
TCGTGTAGTCTTTGCGCAAAATTCAAAAAACAACAACAAACAAACTAGCATTTATTTAAAAAATCAGTTGCGAGTTGTATTTAATATGACGAAAATAGGCTTAATTAACCTACAGCAAAAATAAAATGCTACACCATCGAAGTTTGCGTTTAATTCGACCATAGCCGATTTTTTATACTTATTACATGTAGGAAACAGGCTAAAAAAAACTGAGTGAAATCTCTCATTTTCTTTGTAAAATACACAAGACATTCCATCAGTAATTAGTGGTACTGATATTACAATACTGATGGTTTATTTATCTTTCCGTTTATGTAGCTGTCTGGATAAATCTGTTTAAAAAGTCAGTAAGATATTAATTCCATGTGAATCTATACGGGCTATGGTACTCTATTCGTATGCTTTCGAAAAAAACAAACAAAAGAGTCAATTTTATTCAGAATTATGTAACATTAACATGGGTTATCGCCAAATTTTAACCCGGGTATTACTGATGTAATACATGGACTCCATTAGCTTCTTAAACCTATTTTTGTAATCTGTTTATTGATACATAACTTTGTAAGTTACAGAGTCCCTAATAACATGAGTCACATAAAAAATTAAACAAGAACTGACCAAAACTGTAATTAATATTGTTATTTACTGATGGAAACCCTTATACATTAGACAGTGGGTGATTTCACCTAAGTTTTATATATATATATATATATAAGCTCTTTACTCTTAGTGTTATAAGAGGCGCTGGAATCTGATCCTCTATATGCCATCCCTGGGGGTCACTATGTCCTCCACGAGCCCTGAATGGGTACATCAACTAGCAGAAAATAAGAAAGTTTTGCTTGTTTAAGAGCAAGGCCACTTTGGGCTATCTAATGTGTCAACCGCGGAGGAGGGGGGTCGAACCCCGGATTTAAGCATTGAAGTTTTTTTTTTTTTTAATTTTCGCGCAAAGCTACACGAGGGCTATCTGCGCTAGCCGTCCCTAATTTAGCAGTGTAAGACTAGAGGGAAGGCAGCTAGTCATCACCACCCACCGCCAACTCTTGGGCTACTCTTTTACCAACGAATAGTGGGATTGACCGTCACATTATAACGCCCCCACGGCTAAAAGGGTGAACATGTTTGGTGTGATGGGGATTCGAACCCGCGACCCACAGATTGCGAGTCGAGCGCCCTAACCACCTGGCCAGTATCACAGATATTTCTCTAAAATAAATGACAGACATTGTCTTTAATTTGACAAAATTTATAATTAAACTTCAAAGCAGTATCAGTAGTCTTCTATATATACATAGTAGAGCACCCCTGTGGCTCAGCGGTAAATCTGAGGGCACATAACACTAAACATCGGGTTTCTGTACTCGCGGTGGGCACATCACAGATAGTCCATTGCGTAGCTTTGTGATTAAATTAATAAACATACGTACACACATACATATGTAGAAGAATTATTATGTTTATAATTAGAAGAAGAAAAAAAAACGATTTATTGAAATAAAAGGAAATATTAAGATACATTTTAAATAACGGGCTGGGCGTGGCTAAATGGTTACCCTGTTCGGAATGTGGATGTAAGGGTTCATGGCCCGTTGCTACAAAAACACACTCTGCACGTTGGGTCTGTGGGTGTGATTTCGGAGTGACTGCCAAATCTCACTTTTCGCTCAGACAAGAGTAGCACAAGAGTTGGCAGCGGCAGCTGTTTACTAACTGCCTTATCTCTCTAGTGTATCAGTTCAAAATAAGGGGTGACTAGTATTAAATGTATTTACAATCATGTTTTGGTGTAAAATATTCCTAATTATGGACACCGTCTCTTGCAATATACACGTTTATTTTCGAACTTGAAAACGGGTCAAACATCCCACGTAAAATTCAATCATAACTTTGTACATGTAGTATGTGGGCTAAATTAAATATTAAACCCTAGTTTATTATAACTGTAAGCGCTATTTTAAAATCCATAATGGGCCAGCATAGAAGGATTTCGTTTTTATGATTTAGAATTTTTTTTGCGAAATCTTCACCAAAAGCTAACTGGGCACAGTCGTCCTTAATTTTGAGTTCTTAAACTATAGAGATTGAGTACGTTATATGAAACCGATTTTAAAGTCTCCACACGTCGTTACTGTCCATGTCGCAATGTCCGGTCGTACTCTAACTGACGACCATGCATCATGAACACAGCACTGCAGCATAGTTTCCATTGTAAAAAGTTCCATCGTAAAGTTTGTTGATGTCAAAGTACACCACTGCTCCCTACGCATGTGTTCATTATAAGAACAGCGATTTCCCAGCACCCGTTTCAAAGGCACTAGTAACAGATTGGCGCCTTACCAGTGAAAGTGAGTTTTCAGGAGGTATCCCCGTTTCCCCCCACAACAAATTCTTGCCATATAATTCATAGCCCCCCCCCTCGCTGCCCTGAAAGACCACATGCCCGAAATCGGCCGTTTGTTAGTTTTTTAGAGCTCAGTGGCCAGCCTAGTGTCTATCATACGTCATATTCACGTCAGCCTTTAATTCCATAACCAGCTCCAAATCATTTCCTAATCCTGGAGTGGGGCGAAGGAACATTGCACATCCTTCGAACACTCCCGATGATTTATTATTTTTTTTAAAATATTTAATTTCAATCGAAATATCAGCCAGTAGTTTGAGTCTGAGTCACCCATTTCAAATCTTTGATTGCACATAAATTCACCGGTGTTGCCTCCGGTGACTCTTCCAGTGTTACGTCGTGTGGGACAGCATGAATACCCATTTCATCCTCCAGCTGCTTAAGGTATGCAGCGGTTGAATTGGTATGGTAAGAAGTAACTAGTGTACGTGTGACTTTTTGTCAGTTTTTCAGACGAAGTTCCTTCTTGATTATGTTTTATTTTTGTTTGTTTTTTATACGTGGTCGTCTTTTGTCACTGGCTTTTTGTGTTCGTATATTTTTCCCCTTTTACAAGATGTCGAAGTTTTCATACCACAGCTGAGGTACGTATTGTTACGTGTCTCTTTCTGGATGATTCTGGCTCCCTAAGTGCATCCATACTCTTTTCTTTTTTTAATGTCGTTATGAACAAAGAATGCCCCATCTTGGACATTCTAAATACTTCGGCCCGGCATGGCCAGGTGGTTAGGGTGCT
>NW_013667503.1:186136-191845 GCF_000517525.1 Limulus polyphemus
TTTAGCCGTGGGGGCGTTATAATGTGACGGTCAGTCCCACTATTCGTTGGTAAAAGAGTAGCCCAAGAGTTGGCAGTGGGTGGTGATGACTAGCTGCCTTCCCTCTAGTCTTACACTGCTAAATTAGGGACGGCTAGCGCAGATAGCCCTCGTGTAGCTTTGCGCGAAATCCATAACAGACAAACAAACAAACAATCTAAATACTTCATATGAACAGAACATTATTTTGAGAGAGTATGAATAGTATGTGTAAAAAGGGCTTTTTATACACACTTTTCGGTGGTTTTACACAATCTACATCTGTCTAAATGTTGTTCTGGTACATGTGGTTGTCACGTTACTTAACTGTTTGTATATCAAAAGTATATTGAAAATCGCTGCTATATAATATACTCAACTCTCTGTATAAAGGTTTTAAAGTCAGTTTTTACGCTTTCATCACAATATTACATTAAGAACAATGGGAGTGGAACAGATATGACAGTCAAACAAAAGAAATTCGTGGGTAACTCGAATAGAGGAATTTGACTGTCACTCTTATATAGCATCCACGGCCTCAAAGTGTGGATCGTGTTTTTTATACCTGTAATATGTTCTGTAACAAGTTTGGCCAACAAGTTTCATAAACGAAGTATTCTTTATTACTAGCTGACATTTTTTTTTTCTTGGCAGCTCAACGAGTTAATCATTTTATCCTACACTCAAGAATAACATAGGTTTAATTCTCACTTCACGAGCGAAATAATATCTCAATAACTATTTGTTGATAGCCAATCGTCCAAAGTTAGGTAATTGTTGAATTAGCTTAACATATTCTGACCATTTTAAACAATGCTTGTTATTTTCATACACACACGGTGAACTCAAAATCTGATTACTCCGAATAGTTATTTTTAAGGTCGGGAGAGTTTTTTGTTCGTTTATTTCTGTGAAATCGCCTTGCCCTGACTTGCGGCAGGGCACATACATCACTTGTGAAGTGTACTACTTTAACTGCGGTGAAGAGGGCAATAGTTTACCAGGACGCTAGAGATCTTATTTTCACTTGTATTGTTAGCACTGGAGTAAGACGACGTAAGCCATTTATAAACATAGCATTCGAGTCGTACGTGGACGAGACAAGTAAATCAACAACAAATAATATTCGCTACATTTGAATGACTTTCTTTTTCTCATTCTTATGTCATAGAATAGGCTCAATTTAATTAGAATTATATTAAACAACACATCGGCAAAACATATTACACAGACGATGTTACTTATTAATTGTGTGTTCTTCTTTATCTTCTTTATCTTCAAAACTTCTCAAGAGCTATCTGCGTTAGCTGTTCCTAATTTGATAGGCTAGTGTGATACAGCTAGTCCTCACACAGACACCGCCCACCGCCAACTCGTGGGCTTCTCTGATTGAATATTCAGATCTGACTATCACTCTTATAACGCACTCACTGCATCAAAGTGTTTAGCGTAAGTTATATATATATATATATATAACGGGACAAGATCTTTAAACCCTTGCAAGATCGACACTCCGCCACGCTAACCACTAAGACACGCCCGGCACATTTAACGATGAGCTGTTGCTAGGATAAACCAAACATTTATTTGACATTAAAACAGCTCCCCCCCGTGGCTCAGCGGTAAGTCTGAGGGCTTGTAACTCTAAAAAAATCAGGTTTTGATATCCCTGGTGGACATAGCACAGATAATCCATTATATATCTTCATGCTTAACTACAAACAAACAAAGGACATTCAAGCTGAAATTCGAGATGCTAACCATCAATCATAAAAACCTAATTATCATTTCTATGTTTCATAAATAACAGTTTCATTTCTGGTCGCTAGATGGCAGTACAAATTGTTCTTATATAAAGACTGTTCGTGAACTTTCATTGCATAAACATGTTATCTGCCAAAACACTTTTAGTAAAAATAAATGAGGAAAGAAATAATGATCTAAGTTAATATTCAAGGAGATCAAGTATTTATACAACTGACAGATCTGTGTATATGTTATTGACGTCTGAGTTTGAAAACACTAGTTTCTTAATTATCAAAACAATGCATTATATATTAGTCTACTTTTCTTCAGCTGTGTGTGTATGTATGGTATTATACTTCTGGTTCTTTTTTTGCATTTATTCAACGTTTTAAGTTTATGCTCTGTTCTTCTTTATGATTTCACAATCGAAGATGCACTCATCTTCTGGTTTTCTTTGTTTGTTTTGAATTTCGCGCAAAGCTACACGAGGGCTATCTGCGCTAGCCGTTCTTAATTTAGCAGTGTAAGACTAGAGCCACCGCCAACTCTTGGGCTACTCTTTTACCAACGAATAGTGGGATTGAACGTCACATTATAACGCCCCCACGGCTGAAAGGGCTAACATGTTCGGTGTGATGGGGATTCGAGTCGAGCGCCCTAACCACCTGGCCATGCCAGACCGGTTTTCTTAGCTTAATGATAACAGTTTCTAGCATTCTAAGTTGGAATTCTTCCCCGGCAACATCACATTCGAAGAAAACTGTTACTTTAGTCATTCTAATTAAGCAATATTTTATACATGGTTAAGACGAAAATTATCAAAATCACTATATCCACAAGTTCGGTTCAAATGTGTCTATAAAACAGAGTCTAGATTAAAGAGGTTTATGAACTTTAAAGACCAACAACATCCATTGAAAACCTTGCTAGTGGTATATGTGTTCTCGCGCTCGAGGTGAAACCAGGAATATCAACCAATAGAAAGCTCTGCAGTCGAATAAAATTACAATGTGACGCTGAAACCTACAACACCAGTAGTATTAAGAACGACTGTCTAAAACCTACAACACCAGTGATATTAAGAACGGCTGTCTAAAACCTACAACACCAGTAGGATTAAGAACGACTGTCTGAAACCTACAACACCAGTAGTATTAAGAACGACTGTCTAAAACCTACAACACCAGTAGTATTATTAAGAACGGCTGTCTAAAACCTACAACACCAGTAGTATTAAGAACGACGGTCTAAAACCTACAACGCCAGTAGTATTATTAAGAACGACTGTCTAAAACCTACAACGCCAGTAGTATTATTAAGAACGACTGTCTAAAACCTACAACGCCAGTAGTATTATTAAGACGAATGTCATGTTGTAGCTACCTCAAGTCCAACTCCACCTTAAAATGTTAGAATCTCTTGCAATTAAGTTAAGAAAACCAGCTCTTAACCAGAAGATGAGCAAATTACACAAATCTACAACTGTAAAAATGTAAGGTTAGAACAGAACATAAACCTCGATCGTGGAATACGAGGTAACTAAAACCCTATATTCAGCAATTATCGAACAAATCGCCATCTATCGATTGAAAGTGAAAAACGTGATCCATTTGAATAAATATTTTGTGGACGTAACATTAATTAATGACAAGAAAACACTAGCTATTTTCATGTATGTTAGTCATTCCCCGAGCATCTCACGATAGAAACATATGTTGGACGCCGTTTCTTTTCTTTTATTAGCTTTAATAAGAGCTTAATTGTGATTATGCTTCTACCTACTGTTGTTGTTAGACTAGTCTGATTTGAATACATTAAAAAATGTACTAAAAGCTAAACACTGTATGTTTTTATGTAATATAAGTCCATGATTTATAAAGACAAATCTACAGAAATAGTTTCTTCAGTGAATTTCTTCAACAAATTTCAATACTGACAGAAATAATATATAAAAAGACAAATCTACAGAAATAGTTTCTTCAGTGAATTTCTTCAACAAATTTCAATACTGACAGAAATAATATATAAAAAGACAAATCTACAGAAATAGTTTCTTCAGTGAATTTCTTCAACAAATTTCAATATTGACAGAAATAATATATATTTTGTGGTTTGAAATTTGTATTAACACCCACATTTTCTTAGCTTAATGTTTTTCTAAAGCAAACCTTTATTCCCCAGACAACCGCCCCATATCTACTTTCTGTCTTACTCATCCACCTTTACTCTTCTTTCTTAATTACATCTCCTGGCTGAAGAGAGGGTGTACCCCTCTAGTAGCCAGCCAGTTTTTGACTCAATGTAATGTTTCTCTTTCCTTCCTTTTTTATGTTTAGTTTTGCAGTTGGACTGTTGTCCGTTCTGCTGATCGTTTTGGTGAGTTATATTTGTTTCCCCTTTGCTTATTGGCTCGTGTTTTTTTTTTTATTGTTACATCATTTATTGATTGAGCCGTGTTAATTTTTATGCATTCCGGACTTCCTCCCGCAGTGGAGTGTCCAGGAATGTTTGAGGCGCCTGTCCTGTCACTTACTCGTCGCTGCTGCTGGGTCAGCATCGGGATTTAGGTTTTGAAGACCTGGGAGGGTCAGGTTCTAGTCGACCTCTTCCTCCCTCCTGTACTATTGTAATTTTATTCTTCTCAGTGATTCTATGTTTTGTATTTTTGTTGTTGTTTGCTTATTTATCATTCATCTCATTCTCAGGTCTATGTCCATGTATTTTATCTAGTTTCTGTTTTGATTATTGTACAGACTTATTTTCTTTCTTTATTGTTGTGTCCTGTGCTTTATGTGTTATAGAATTCGTGAACTGTTGTATTATATATGAGATTAGAAGTATGAAGTATTGTCGCCACTGTGCCATGCCCATGACAGACCGGATTCCCACTCTCCCAATCGTCCTTCTCTCCCAGTTACTGTGTCTGCCACGTCACCGACATATACTGATGTTGATTGTTGCTTCTGTTCTCTCTTCCACCACTATAGCCACCACTTTGGATGTTCTGCCTTCCTCACCAGTTCGTCCTAGAAAATATACTCGTTTGAAAAACTGTTCTACTTCTTCAGTTTTTGGTCTATCTACTTTCACAAATGGAACCTCGGTTTTATTCTATCCGAACTTTGTGCCAAGAACTTACTAACTACTGCCTGCGTGCTAATGTACATCAATTTATCCCTTCCCGGAATGGTTTGTTTGTTTATTTGAGACTAAGCACAAAGCTACACAATGGGCTAGCTGTGATCTGCTCACCACGGGTATCAAAACCCAGTTTCTAGCGTTGTAAGTCCGCAGACATACCGCTGTGCCACTGGGGAGCTCCCAGAATGGAGTCGTTATCAAGACACTTTCAATCCTCGTTCCTATGACATCATATGTAGTCAACTGGACCTGATGAACCTGGGATCTAACACCACCCTCCAAAACTTAACTCTCCTTCTCTTAAACAACAACTGCCATCTAAACGTCTTTGTCTCTTTTTGTGTATTATTTGTGGGGAGGATCCTCTCATCTCTGAACAGGACATCATTTCCGAATTACTAGTAGATCAGCTGGAAATTCAGTGTGACATCAGAATTAAGAATGTCTAGTGTAACGAATTTGTTGTTATATATTTATTTGAATATCTACGTTTGTTTACATTAAGTTTATATTTTAAAACATGCGTAGCTTATAGTGTTAAATATGTGTTGTGAAACTCCTGCCTATTCTCCAAAGTTGTAGAAGGTTCTCGAGAGTAATAATCAACAATATATATGTATTTACTTAAACGTTTAAATGTAGCTCAGTATTGTTACCTAAGATTGAATTTTCTAGAATGCTTCCACACAGCTATAAATATAACCAACGCGACGCGCCAAGTAGGGAGTGTCTATTAGTAGTTCGCTATAATCAGTGTGCTATAAACTTCGAAAGCTATAACTGTGATATTTAGAACGCTTATCA
>NW_013667503.1:192677-194724 GCF_000517525.1 Limulus polyphemus
TAAAACTCCATTAAATAAAGATACTACAAACATAGATGTTTCTATACAGCTTTATCATGGAGAGAGTTGTAATGAATCAGAAAACTATGAAGTTCATTCTGGTGGAAGCCTAGAAAAATACCATGCTGCATGAACTTGCTCTTTTGTTTTTAACTCTTCAGACAAAGCTTCATGTACAGGTTTTATTAGGTGAAATAAAATTTTTGCAATGCATTTAAAAATAGCTTCAAGAAGCAGAGATATTTCCTGAATTAGTAGAATATTTCCTGAATGTTATTGAAGAAAATTTTAGGAAGAATATTATATACCCAGTTTCTGAAACATTTAGATCGAAGCAGACAAATTATTTTTACAAAAGTAGTTTAAGTTATGTGGACCTTGTAGTTTATAAACTGTGGTACTTAGTACCTGGGTAGAGACAGAAATATTTTCATTATGTATCAACTGCAGAACAAGTGTAAGCTTTATTCAGAAATGTGAACATCAGTTATGCGTATTACACTGAGAGTTATGGAAATGAGTTATCAGACTTTGTAGATGGTTTTGTAAACAAGGAAAATCATTTTGTTTCAGAGACAACCCAGGTGTCATCAGACTTCTATTGTGTAACAAGGTTCCTTTGAAGTTGTAAACCCTTTAGGCCCTGATGAAAAGAAATACAAAATTCTTGCAGTGTATTATTCATTTGGTGATTTGCATCCAATCCTTTGTAGTGTGGTAGATACAGTGCAGTTGGTTCTGATGTGTAAAAATATGTATATTTAAAGGAATTTGATCAAGATGTGATATTTAATCCACTTGTAAACGACTTAAAGTCAGGAATAGGAGGAATAAACTTAGGACAACAATGGGGGAGGGGTCTAAAAAAAGAACTGTAGCTTTTATGTATGTTTGGAGACAATTTGGAAAGCTATATGATTGGTGGATTTGTGGAAAACTTTAGGACCAAGACAAATATTTGCATACCTACCAGTGATGATTTGGAGGCTGGTTTGGTACTGTCACATAATTTTTGAAAAATAATTAGAGAGAACTACATTAATACATTATGCTGTTTTTCAGAATTGGATGTACTAGATCTTGATGACATAAAGCTTGATTCTAAACTTAACAGTTTAACTCATTTTTATGTTGGTTCACCTGGATTGCTCTCATATTTTGGACATCATTTTTTTTAAGGTAATGTCAAGTGTGACCTGGATATTTATTTGATTTACTTTATAAAGTACAAAAAATTGATCAGTAATGATTATTTAAATAAACAAATCCAAGGATTTAAGTTGAAAGGAAGTGAAGCAAATGACAAACTACTGTGTCATAATCGCAAATACCTAAATGGGCATGCAGTTTAAATTTGGTGTTTCTTAAGGTTCCTCCCATTTTTTATATAAAATAAGACAGTTGCTAAAAAATTTCAAAAACTGTGATTTGAAATTGTTAGTGATTTGATGTTCCTCAATCCAGAACAAGACATCACATGTAACGAGTGTTTTTGGGTGTAGAAAGCTTGCAACCAGGCTGAGGGGCATAGAAGAAACACAGCAACATCTAGAGGATGCAACATTTCCTGTTCTTTATATATCCATCTGTAATTAGCTATTTTTAACGTTATATATTGTAGAGGTAGTTATATCATCTTTACTTTTTCCATTTCAATGAAATCCATGTTAGTCTCCACACATCGGAACTTCTCTTACAAACGACCTCATCAGAAAGCCCACCAAAGTCTGGACATACAAAGTCAATCCAAAACTTGGATAAGTTTCCAATGGGTTTAACTAATGCATGTGCACAAAAGGCACATTGGCCACATCCCCAAAATAATATCTACTGACTGCTATCGTTGTTCTTGTTGATGAAAAAACAGAACAGATGGAATACCTGAGAAGGTCAATTTAGCATCAATAGTAAGGAAAATGGTTCATCGGTATCTAAAGTCACTTACAGATGAACGTTTTGGAGCTGGTGATGGCTTCACATCACTCCTTAAAAAAAACTGGAGGCAAACATTGGACTTTATTCAGAAGTACAGTGTGCAACTAAGCAG
>NW_013667503.1:195481-209119 GCF_000517525.1 Limulus polyphemus
GTAGTGACTAATCCTGACAGAGGAAACAAGATAGCAATAAGAAAGAGGACGATAAGCACCATTCATCCTAAAGTGTTGGAATTATGCAATGAAATCAAGGATCTTTAGAATCAGTGGAATATTGAGTAACTTTATGTGGCTTCTCTAAGACTAATCTGGAGCTCTTAGTGCAACAAAAGATGTGTTAGCTCAGTACTGTAAAAATACTCCTTCACTCCATACTTCTTTTATGTGATGTAAGTTTATTCTAGGGTGAGTGGGGGGGGAGAAAAGAGTAGCATTCGTGTTTAGCTGATGTTGAGTTTTTTTGTAACTGTTGTTTTCTGATTCATAGTCAGAAGTAATGTTACAGCTTAGATTCTGATTCCTTTAAGACCAGCTGAGAGCAGTCAGAACCAGACCTTTGGGTGGGCGACTTATGCCCCCCACACCAAGGGGGTGCCAAAATCGACATTGCAATTATTAGCTCTTGTCAATTTTACAAAGGCAGGGGCTCCCAATACAACACTCGCACAAGCCACGGTTGTGTCTACTGCCGGCTCTGGCAGTTAAGATCCTTTAAACCAACTTAAGTGTTGGAGGCTGAGTCGGTGGCATATCGAAGCATTGTCAGCCATGGTGATGCTTTCGGCATTTCTCGGTAATATGGACTTCATTAAATGAAATTAGTTAAAATTTCAAAACTTCTGTAGAAAACTTTCACCTTTTAGAGTTCTCGTGATAGTTCTCTGTTATGTCTGTCGTCTCGGTAGCTTTTTATAACTCTTTTCTTTTTACTTTTCACATCTTTAATCTCTTTGTTGCCCACAGCGGGTGGAATTAGATAGAAAATGACTGAATGATGGGTCTGTAAAACATGAAGCTTTTGAATAGTAAATACACCGTTGTACAGTTCAATTGAAAAAAGTTCTTCATTACAGCTTTTAGCCATTACATTCCTAGTATCTTATAAGCGTGTTAAGTAAATATGTGCTTACCTATACCAAGAAAAGTAATACAAAACAGGAAATGATAAGTGTTCGTCTTAAGTGAAAGTAAAGAGGTATTCCTGAATAACATCGTGTCTAGTCTAGCGTTGTATGTCCACAAGCATACCGCTGTGCCACTGGGGAGGGGTTTAATACAGAGCAGCAAACTATAGGGTGAAAGAACGTACAGATATATAAGTATTATTAGGCCAAATTGTAGCTCAAATTTTCAAAAGAATCATACAGGTGGACAGTTATTATTCATTGTAAACTTTTTAGCATAAATTTGACAATTTTTTATTAAATTATCCTAACTAAAGAGCGTTTAACGTCACGTGATATTAGCTTAAGCAAATAGCGTTAATAATGATGCTTGATACGGCTGTACCGATTGCACGAGGGTGATGACAAGAAACTATATTTACACAATTTTAAAAACTTCATTGAAGCAGTCAACAGCTTCCACTTTAAAAGCACACCCCACTGTACATGTTTCGATAAATTTGCTACATTTTTATGAAATTCTCCTAACTAAAGAGTGTTTAGCGTCACGTGATATTAGCTTAAGCAATTAGCGTAAATAATGATGCTTTATAAGGCTGTACCGAGTGCATGCGGGTGATGACACGAAACTGTTAATCTAGATTCCATGGCGTATTATAAATGAAGTTATTAACACTGTTTTAGAGAGGAAATACTACCACTATATATATTTTAAAGAATCTGGTTGGTTCTGTAAAGTAAAGGTCTGTACCGAATACTAAGGTTTCGATCCTAAAGTTAATGTTAGTTACTATCGAGTGTTTTTGATTAAGTTGTGTATTACAACGCTTTTGTATTTTATTGTTTTAACTAAATATATACCTAATATTTCTTTCGATAACTAATTTACGATCGCAAATGTTATCTTGTGTTACGATATCAAAATAAAATTTTCTCTAACACATCTCTGTTGAACACTGTACTTTAGCTATTTGTATCCACACTAAAGAACACATAAATTTCGATATTCAGTTTTCAATTACAGTTGTCTTGAAGATAACACAATTAACGTTTTGATAGACTGGTAGTTACATACTTCCAACTGCTTACTACGTAAACATGCTTTTCCGGCGTAGAAAACTAGTAAAGTCGACGACAACCCTAAGATAAAACTAAAGAACTGGATCATGCAAATAGATAAGTTTTAATTCCAAGCCAGGGGTGGTATAATGATTAGAGTGTCAGGCTGGGGTTCGAGACGTAATATCGGTGAACACGTTCACACTTTCAGATGTGGGTGTGTTATGAAAATAGCAGTATATCCTGCTATTTGGTCCAAAGAATTGACAAAGCCTTGGTGGCTGCGTGTACTGCTGGATGACTGCCTTTATAATAATCAGTAGTTAAAAATTATGGACTGCTACACCTGAATCTTAAAAGTCCCTAACCTGGCTGTTTCGCCTACGTTCACACATAAGGTGACGTGTGTGATAAAAATACAAAGTGCAGTTTTAAGTTATTACACTTTCAAGTGTACCTGTCTTCTTCACTGACAAACCTTAAGTTAGTATACGTAATGTTTTATTATTATCGAGTAGAGCCACATTGGAGTATCTGCTGTGTTCAACCCGGGGGAATCGATTCCCAGATTTTAGCGTTGTAAGTACGTAACTTTACCGCTGCCCCACGAGAGGATATATAAAGTTTGTTAATCCCCACAAAGTATATGTGTTTATTATCACTTTTGCAAACATGTTTTAATTTAAAATATCTTGTCTTCCAAATGTAATAAAGTCAAATAGATAAGAATTACATAAGTTCGTAGATTTAGCTGAGCGAGAATTAGTAGAATGTTGTCGATCTACATTACTGGATAAGGTCAGCAGTAAGTTTACTTACTTAAAACGCTAAAACCCAAGGTTCTATTCCTAGTGGAGGACAGAGCATAATTAGTCCAGTATATCAATTTGTCATAAAAATTACATTCCAGAATCGTTTCACAACCAATATATGTAGAGGAAGCTAATTCCCATGTAGTATGACCATAGGTAAATCATGGACAAACAAGGATTTCTAAGTTTGGAGTAAGTGAATGTAAGCATGGGCGTCCGTTACTTTTGCCATCTGGAAAATGAGAAACATAATCCTTTATTCATTCAGCGTATGTATAAGAATTTACAAATTTTTATATTCACTTCACAATTTCACATTATTTTGTCCCTCCATGGAAAAAATTTCACCCACCCCCACCCAATCGGTAATATTTCTGCGGACGCCCATGATTGTAAGGTTAGCTTTCAAAGTGAGATGCTTATCATAGGTAACGCCCAGACATCTGACAGAATCCGAAAACTTAATGGTAAAATTATTATTTATGAATATTGAAGAGTCGAGGATCACAACAAGGCCTAAATTCCTACATCTTGTAAAACCTGTATAATTTTTACATCAGATTTTACACCACTGGAGAAAACGATTAACAGCGTGTTGAAGAGCTCCGTTAAGAGTGGTCATGGTAGGGCTGTGTCACTGGCTTACTGAAAGAGGTTCTTAATTTTGAGCTACTGACCAGAATGAAGGTAAGTAGCCAGCAGTACCCGCTGTTACTGAAAGTGCAGAACGTGCTTGGCGACATCAGATCATATGATCGCACGACCCCACACACTAACCACGACTTGAGTGGAATAAAACTGTGTTTATTTCTGTGAGACAATTCTATAGTTTTTTCCATCGCGTTAAGTTGCCTTTGATTTTTCTAGTTTTCGATGTGTATAAGTGTGTCGTTTCATTCCCTGGCGGCACTAGAAGGTTACACCCTCTCTTCAGCCAAGAGATGTGACTAGAAAAGAGGAGAAAATTGTAAGAGACAACTGTGAAAGATGACGCTCGAATGAAATGAAAACAAATTTCTTCCAATTGTTTGTAAAGTTGGGAGTGAAAACGGGGTACGTTGACTTAGTTATTTACGCTGTTGTGTGAAGGAGTTGGTAGTTTTCGATCTCGTAAATGCATATTTACGATTTTTTTAATATATTTATTTTGAGTCCTTCTTACTCCATCACATAGTAATATTAGGTGTGTGAATAATATTATAGCATTGTGCCTAATTATATATATTAGCCTGTAAAATGGTAGTTTTCGATCTCGTAAATGCATATTTACGATTTTTTTAATATATTTATTTTGAGTCCTTCTTACTCCATCACATAGTAATATTAGGTGTGTGAATAACATTATAGCATTGTGGCTAATTATATATATATATTAGCCTGTAAAATATATATCTAGTAATTATTTTTGAACACCGTACATGTGTAAGACATAATACAAAGATATAATCGAAGAGAAAGTATTGTAGGAATTAATATTATAT
This sequence comes from Limulus polyphemus, assembly GCF_000517525.1. Lineage (NCBI taxonomy): Eukaryota > Metazoa > Arthropoda > Merostomata > Xiphosura > Limulidae > Limulus > Limulus polyphemus. The sequence goes on from NW_013667503.1 coordinate 199,805, forward strand.
AAAAAAATAAATATTTAAGTGTTACGATATTAAAGCTAAATGTTCTCTAACATATATCAGTTCAACAATGTACTTTAGATATTTCTATTCATACTAGAAAACACATGAAATTCGATATTCAGTTTTCAATTCTAGTTGTATTGAAGCCGTTTTATCACCAAAGACGAAATTACTGTCCTGCTGCTGAACACTTTCATTAATAGGCCTACACGTACAATCGAACACAGGTGAACATCGTGACGGAAGTTCCGGGTGCAATCAAAACTATCCTTAAGAGTTTCGTTTTGAGTTTACTTATTGATTAATTATATTGTATTACAACTTACAGCTTTTACAGTATGTAAGATTTGTTTTTAGAACAGTTGTGTACTTGAGAATCATCGCACCAGATTCACACAAAAATGAAACTACTGTGAATATTTCAAAGATGTATTTCTAATATTAACTTTATTATACTGATGGTCATATGCTCAACATAGCTAGAACTAAGACATGACAAGTGATTTTCAATTTAGGCCTGCTTCATACTGGTTCTTTTACTTATATATATATATATATATATTTGTCCCCCCCCCCCAGTAGCACAGCGGTATGTCTGTGGACTTATAACGCTAGAAACCGGGTTTCGATATCCGTAGTGGACAGAGCACAGATAGCCATTGTGTAGATTTTTGCTTAACTTCAAACAAACAAACATTATCTTCACTTTGTTTCTCTCTTCTTTTTTTTTACACTTGGGACCCTTTTCATTTTTTCTGAACCCTCCCTGGCTATGGGCCTGTTAGGCTGCCAGTACGTTAGTCGTGTTGTTGATACTTAGGACATCTAAGTATTACGTACACAATGTGATCACAAATCAGGACTTTAAATAACTAGTAATGATACAGCCATATTTTGAAACAGTTTACGGTTATTCCTAGCGGGACTGAAACCACTTCTATGAATTTCATATCACTTAGAACTTTAAGTGCTATTTATACAGCATGTACATACATTAATAAATTGGCCAAGTTGAACAGAGCTGTATTTTTCAGAGAAGGATATAAAGTGATATATTGACACACAAATGACACAATACAATTTAATTTAGGTTAACTAAGTAAAAGTTACAGTGAAATGGTGTATGAATTTTGGCTACTCTTATGGACGCATGTTAAAATCTGTGTACGTGTGTTGTTGAAATTTGCTACTGTAGAATTTTAAAATGATTTTCATGTAATGCCGTAGCATCAAAATTACTTTTAAAAGTCAATTTCCCGAGTATTGTTCATGTCATTTTATGCTTATCAAAATATTGTCTTTATATTATAAGAAAATACACGTGCAGTAAGCATCTTTTTATTTGAGTTTCGAATAGGGTTACTGTATCATTTTTTAAAATTAAATGTTTTCACGACTTCTGTTAACAAATACAAAAAAAGCGTGGATGAATAAATCTTTGAATAAGGGGTGTGAAAGGTGCATAAACAGGAATGACTAATTAAATCCTTTGAAGGCGGGTGAATATTCACAGTACCAATATTATCATAAATTTTTTTGTTTCGCAAAGTATATAGGTTAATTAATTATACCAATAAAACACTACATACTGCAAATTAGTATACTGATTCTTTTCTTTGATTACCTATTAACACCTTAACGGTGTCCAAAAATTGTTTTACCGAAAAAAAACTTTTGATATTCCACACAAATAGTTAGGCTTTTGATATTAAGAAAAGTTTGTCAATAAAATTGTTGGTAAATATTAAATGTCGATTAATAAAACTTAAAATCTCTTTAAGCTACTCAGGTAGCTTTGAGATTATACATTACAATATTTAATTTTGTATTAGTTTCTTAATACAGTACTAAGTTTATTTTGTATTAATAGAAGAAATGATTAAACATTTAGTAAACTTTTGATTTCTTGCGCATAGACTAGTCTAACAACGACTGTATGAGGAGGGGTGGAAGTATGATTATCGTCAAACTCATACCTAAGAACAGTTACAACAGTAAAAAAAAAGTTTCCAGTAAACTGTTCTTTAGAGTTATGCTAATAATGTGACAAATATTTATGCAAACGAATGTTGTTTCTTGTTTGTCTCGACTTTTGATAATCTTACATCTACAAAATATTTATTTTAAATGGAATTATATTTTTTACTTTATTCGGTAGATGGTGCTTCACTCGATATTGAAAAATATAAGTTTAAGCACAAAGCTACACAGTGGATTATCTGTGCTCTGCCCACTACGAGTATCGAAACCAGGTTTTAGCGTTGTAAGCTCGCAGACATACCGCCGTGCCACTGGGGGCATACTATTGTCAAATATTTACTTGATATTTGTTTGCATGCTCGTTGCTTAGTATATCTGGACTACTTTCAGAATTATATACGCATAGATAGTTGTTCTTTTGACCTAGTTGTAGAAAGCACTAATTTTTAATTGTGTAGAGGGGCATAGCTATTACCAGTTTTGTAGGTTCAGTTAATTAGGGTCTTAAACTGAATGGAAACCCCAATGATGAGGCCTAACTGTGCAATCTATATTAATAATTTTGACCCCATTTGGGTTTTATGTCAATATCAGTTAGGGAAAGTAATATGACACTACAAGTTAAAAAAAATGCTTCTCAGATCATTTAACTGAATGGTTAAGAAGTTCTGAAAACTGCCAGGGGTGCAATTGTGGAGAACAAAAGTACACTAATGAAACATAAAATTTATAAAAATGACGTTAAAGTGTTTTTTGCATTTTTTATTTGTAATGCAGTTATTTAAGGTTTACATTTATTAAAATTAACAATTTCATGTATTTAAATTTCTTTAAAAAGCTAACTTATAGTTTTGGTCAATATAAGCATGTTCCAATAGCAAGTCTATAAATTCTTATTTCATACATTTTTTTTCTGAGTGTCTTAGAAGCTATTGCAATTTTCATTGACAGAAGCAAATTCATTTTGGTGGGAAAATGCTAATATAAATATTGTATCACAAATGGGATATATTTTTTTACACATTTTTAAACCAATGACAGCCTCCAGAGTACATTGTTATGGTGTGAAGCAAACATCACTAGAACTAATTTGGAAAAATTAAACTCAAAGAAGTAGTTATTTTGATGTTAAAAGTTTTTAGAAATAATTTTAAATGTATTTAGTTTCATGAAAAAAAAAGCCTCCTTTGTACTTAGGTATATAATTCATGTAAGCATTTCAACTAGATTCTTTAGAAGCTAAAAAATATATATTAAGTGAACAACTGGTTGTGAAACTCTAATAAAAAAAATTTTAATGGAAATAATTCTTGTTTGAATTTATGTGGCTTATTATGAAGTAAATAATTACATCTTTTTAAAAAAATATTAAACGTTTTTATTACAACTATAGAATATAATTTTGTTTGTTGAATTTCATGCAAAGCTATTCAAGGTTAGATTTTTTTCAAGTTTACATGTGTTTATTAATGTCTAGACATAAAATGTTTGAACTTTGAAATATATTCTCTTTGATTTGTGAAAGTTTTTAATAAATATTACATTATTGAAAATCTTAGATTGAACATTTTGGTTAACCTTGTTTTGGAATAAAAGATTAATTAAATCCACAAGTTTCAGAATATGTCCTTTGTTTTACAGAGAGGGAACTTTTTCCTTAAAAAAATGTTTCAGCAAAATACTATATATGGGGTAAAGGAAAAAAAATAGACTGTAGAATCTCAATAAACTTAAGCATGTATAATGTTCTGTTGTGTTCACTTTTCACCCAAACATATAGCCATTAATTTGATTTGGTTTTGCACATCTACAATGGTATTGATCTTTTTGGCTTTTCTTATTTCCAGTTAACTGCTGCATTAGAGTCAGAGTGGCATGCAGGTAAAAAGGTTAACAACCTACTGTCCCATTAAAAAGTGATGGTATTTAAAGTTACAGGTATTCCCTTTCCCATTACAGAATGGAATGAACCAAAACATGTTATCTCTACACTCTAATTTAAGACACTGCAGATCTATTACACCACTCTGTCTCCTTACTATATCAGCCTCTGGGTTTTACCTCAAATGTTCAAGTTTGGAATTGTTTAAAAAGGTTAAAAAAGACAAACCATGAGACAAGTACTTAAAATTAAAAAACTTTTAATATATACAGTAGAATAAATCAAACTATAAAGAAGCTGGCAATGCTTCACAAAAACTTGTATAGCACTTCCAAATATAACTAATATATAAGTAAATGATGTAGAACTGAGTTGCATATTGATTTCTAAATGTGATATCCAATTAGTGAATTACAAATCAGAGACAACCACTACAGTGTTTATGCAAGGAAGCACATACAACTAATATTATAAAAGTTTTAAAGTAATTTTAAATAACTTGCACATTATGTACAGTAATGTAAGTGTCTGTTAGTTAGCCATAAAAAGGGATAAAAGTTCATCAAGAGATTTCTTGTTTTCATTATTTCTTTGTGCATTTATTTGTTAGTAAGGTGATAAAACAAGCTGAAACTACACAGCAGACAGTTATTTAGAAGCTGTACTAAATCTATATGTTTCAACAGGATACCTAGGTGTATTTTCATTACATATCTGATGAAGACAGACCTACGTGTCAGTGAAAATACACACAAGTATGTATATATTATGCATTTTAAATTTTCAGGGCTGATGTCATCTCATATGATGCTTTGCTGAAGATAACACGGTAGAGCTCCCGCTTAAACTTACTCGCCACTTTATATGATTAGCTCAATTCCAGCACTGACCCACAAGTGTGTGCCTTTAGTATGTGATTAAAGCCAATATGCTTATTAATACTTAATACAATTGATGTAAGGAACATGGTGTTTGTTGCTGTTGTAAGGTACAAGAAGTGACCAAGACCTTCATCATATAGGCAGTGGGTGAAATCTTTTAACAACATGCTGTGCTCAGCATTTGTGAGGAAGACCTCATCATTCTGAGTCTAAAAGTGGTTTATCAGTCTTTATGAAGTTGGCCAAAGACCTTCATCATATAGGCAGTGGGTGAAATCTTTTAACAACATGCTGTGCTCAACATTTGTGAGAAAGACCTCGTCATTCTGAGTCTAAAAGTGGTTTATCAGTCTTTATGAAGTTGGACAAAGACCTTCATCATATAGGCAGTGGGTGAAATCTTTTAACAACATGCTGTGCTCAGCATTTGTGAGGAAGACCTCGTCATTCTGAGTCTAAAAGTGGTTTATCAGTTTTTATGAAGTTCCACCAATTTTGTTCCCATAGGTTTACTGTCCAGACTTTAGGCAATTCTCTCACAAGCATTTGTGCATAGTAGGCTAATTTTGAAATACATTCTACATTGGCTAGCTTCAGTATTTGTTCTCTCAATTTGTACAGTATGGAAATGGGGATCATGCCAAACTGGGCAATGGTTTCAAGCAGCTCGTCCATAGTTTTATCAGTAGTCTTACCTAAAGGATAGATATAAGGTGGGTTAGACAATATAGGCAAGGATTCACTTTAAAGAAATACTGTGTTGAGATAGTAAATTTTATTAACACATTATGCCAAACAGTTGTGCAAACCTCTTCTGTACCATGACTCATAAGTAGTTCAGAAACTAATATTTTTAAATTATTTTTTTCCAAACTGGACACTGGAGGAATTATTCAGAAACTAATATTTTTAAATTATTTTTTTCCAAACTGGACACTGGAGGAATTGTTCAGAAACTAATATTTTTAAATTATTTTTTCCAAACTGGACACTGGAGGAATTGTTCAGAAACTAATATTTTTAAATTATTTTTTTCCAAACTGGACACTGGAGGAATTGTTCAGAAAATAATATTTTTAAATTATTTTTTTCCAAACTGGACACTGGAGGAATTGTTCACCACAAGAGATCTGTCACCTCTACTGTTTTTATTAAAGTTAATGAACAGCACTTTCTTCCATGACAAGTCCCTGGGGACGTAATGCATTGATCCTATTAATAATCAACATTACACATTTGATTAATGTCCCTATAGATTGGTATCCAACAAGATCATAATGTATTGGCTTCCTCAACATGTTGAGTCAATACATTATTACCTTGTTGGCTACTGCACTACATGGCCATAGTTAATTGATCTAATACTTTTTGATCAATATATAATGACTTTGGATATATATGCTGTAGTGGCAGTATATATATGTAATTATTGGTTTGTTCTGCATACAATATAGTTCCAACTGCTTGCCATATTCCTTTCATTTTGTTTACCTGTTTTGTTGTTATGCCTATAAAACATAGAATTCAATCTGTGCATTACTAACCTATTACCATAGGCTTGAAATATCAGAGAAAAACTGAAAACTTTGTGGCTTGCAGGTACCATATGCTACCCGAGGCGATGGTGAACATTATATATATATATAATAAGTGAAGAAACATAATAATTTGAAGTTGATAAAGTAAAGAAATTACACTTTTGGTGGTAAATCACCTTATAAAACTTTAGTTGTATTTTTATTTCTGTTTTGAAACTTTGAATAAACGTTCTTTTTTATTCCAGAAACAAGATGGTCAGTTAGTGACAAGTTACTGCAGGACATTCTGAAAGAAAACAATACACAAGAAAGGAATGTTACGCAAGATAAAAACACGAGATTTAAACAATAGAGTAAAGACAATATAACAAAGGCAAAGAAAATAGTGACATGTTATTAATGAAAAATAAGGTACATACAGTTATCAGAGAAGCAGGTGCAACACTTGCCCATTCATTGATCATAAAACATCTGTTAAGGGCCTTAAGTCAGCCTATTCTGTAAATAGCCATCTCATCTGTACACCTAAACTTTTAATGTTTTTTATCATTTGTGATAATTGTGGTTGTAGTTATGTAGGAGAAACCAGTGTTATACTTTTTAAACACGCATGAGAAATCTTGTGTATCATTTTGATTAAAGATTATAGTAAGCCAGCAGCTCAACACTTCAACAAAGATGATCATTGTTGAGCATTTTAAAGTAAATATAGTAAGCCAGCAGCTCAACACTTCAACAAAGCTTATCATTGTTGAGCATTTTAAAGTAAATATAGTAAGCCAGCAGCTCAACACTTCAACAAAGCTGATCATTGTTGAGCATTTTAAAGTAAATATAGTAAGCCAGCAGCTCAACACTTCAACAAAGCTGATCATTGTTGAGCATTTTAAAGTAAATATAGTAAGCCAGCAGCTCAACACTTCAACAAAGCTTATCATTGTTGAGCATTTTAAAGTAAATATAGTAAGTCAGCAGCTCAACACATAAACAAAGCTGATCATTGTTGAGCATTTTAAAGTAAACGTCCTGCAAAATTCTCTACTGAACAACATTCAAAGAATCAGATTAGCTTGTAAAAGTCCTTTTGGTATTAATGAATGGTTAAGCTTTTATAATTTTTGAAATTATGTTTTTTAAAAATTGTACAAGTTATTTCTTTCAATGTTGTTTTAATTTGATTCAGATAAGCTGTTTTTTTATTTTTCGTAATCATTTTTCATCTTTTTATTTTTAATCAATAGCTCATCTTTTTTTTTTCCTTTGGCTTTGTTGTTATATTGTCATTAACACCATGTTTAATTTATGTGTTTCTATCTTGTACTGCATTCTTTTATTTTCAGAACATCCTACACTTGTTTAACATTATAAATAAATAAATATATATATATATGGGGGTGTATTAAACGAAAGTCTAACCACCTTTGGAAACATATGCAAATCATATTTACATGAGGCACTTTTGAGCCCAACATCTAAAGCTCTTGCTTCAGCTAGAAACCCATATTTCATGAAGTCATTCATAATGGTTTCATCTGATGGTAGACACACACTATGGATTCATGGCAGACAGGAAAAATGTGACACTGATCTCAAGGGGAAGTGGTTTTGTTAACAGGAAACCCATGGCTTAGGACTCTCCCTGCCACAAGTAAGGCTTCTTGGCTCTCCACAAATTTTCCCAGAGGAATACATCGAACCTTGTCAGATTCACCGTGGAAGAATTCATCTAGCATTTGATGCCAGTTGATCATCAGAAGATCCTTTGTCTAGCCACCTGCATCTTTGCCAACTTCTCCATTAAACTTTACCCTAATCTTATGCAGAAGGACTCTAAGAATTGCATCCCCACCATACACCTTGATGACATCATCAAGTATAGAATCTCTCCTCACTGTCACTTCCTCCAAAAGTGTTTAGAAAACATCATCTAAAAGAGCAAAACAAAATTAATAATGACAATAAAAAAACTACTTTGTCAGAAGTGTGTTGTATAAACAATACATACACTTTTTTGAAAACAAATACTTTCTTTGGTGGCCCCAAAACAAAATATTCAGAGCATAAGCTTTCTCATTAATAGATAATACCCCCTCGCAGAATATGTAAGTTACGTTTGAGAAATTATTTTGGTTTATATAACTTAAAGAAATTGGAATGGTCATAAAATGTTGTGAAGTAATACTGAATGTATCTGATATTTCAATTTGTGAGTTTAAGAGTTTCTTTTATATTATTCATGTGGAAGTGTTATATATGAGTAACATGAAACCACTAACCTAGAATATCCAGAAAACTTTTAAAATATGAGATGCTAGCTGAGTGTATTGTAGTCAGGTCTGTGAAAAACTTTTTTAAGAAAATTATCAAAATGAAGCCATTTTGATGAAATGCAGATCCAAACTCCCACAGTTCATTATTTTATATTTTTTAATCTGAAACTACTCAGAAGGAATTTTCAAATAAATAAAAACACTACATACGATATTACTAATAACCAGGAAAACTTTAATTTCATACAATGTTTTGGGCCTGAACCCTTCTTCGAGTAATGTTTGCTAAATTCGTATATACAGAGCACATTTGAACATGACTTGGAACGGTCATAATAGAACATGCCAAATGTAGTTCTATATGTGATGTAACAATACTGGTGAAACAACTGTTATGAAGTGATGAGATTAGTGAACAAAAAAGCAGAAGGAGAAAGCATGAAGATAAACAAAGGTGGTAAGAGAGGGGTAAAAGCAGAAGTGATCTGTTAGTGTAGATTTTAGAAAAAGTCTTATATGCAATAAGTCATGTTTGTCATCTGTCTAGAGACTGATAAGTCAAGATTACAATTTATTACGTGTCATCTGTGTTCACGAAATCTGACCCTGATTTGGAGACCAATCTCGCCAATGTACAGCTCGTTATAAAGGTCACAAACAATGTAGTATATAACACTGATAAGTAGGTAAATGTATTGTTACGTCTCCGTTTTTTTTAATTTAACTGATTTTCCGTAACTTCGTTCCGACGAAATTTACGCGAC
>NW_013667503.1:210119-217081 GCF_000517525.1 Limulus polyphemus
AGGTGGTAAGAGAGGGGTAAAAGCAGAAGTGATCTGTTAGTGTAGATTTTAGAAAAAGTCTTATATGCAATAAGTCATGTTTGTCATCTGTCTAGAGACTGATAAGTCAAGATTACAATTTATTACGTGTCATCTGTGTTCACGAACTCTGACCCTGATTTGGAGACCAATCTCGCCAATGTACAGCTCGTTATAAAGGTCACAAACAATGTAGTATATAACACTGATAAGTAGGTAAATGTATTTTTAATGTAAAAATAGAAGTGATAGACTAGAGGGAAGGCAGCTAGTCAACACCACCCATCACCAACTCTTGGGCTGCTCTTTTCCCAAATGATATTAGCAATCACGTTATGGGTCAAAAGGTGAGCATGTTTGGTGATGCTCAGTCTGGAATTAAAACTGTATTTTTGTGAGGCAAATTTTTATAGTTTTCTGCCATAGCGTTGTTATCGACTTGGCGGACTTAAACTTAAAAGCATGTCATATATATTTTATGTAGTACGTAACTACTGAAACATGTTTGTGATTGTACTTTTATGGTTTAATCATAAATAAGGTTAGCTAAAGATAAATTAGACATAAGTGCAGTAATAATTTACACTAATAGTAATACCACACAATCTAGAATCTGTATTAAAACTTCAATGAATAATTGTTTCACGAAGGATTTCTGACCTATAAATTACAATATAAAAATGTTATTTATTTAACTTGCAGCATTTTATGTTTTTGTGGCAAAACTGTCAGTACATACTGATTATTTATTTTTAACGAATACTATCATTTAAATTATATTTAATATCATTCCTATATGTGGTAATCATGTACGTTTATTTTTAACTAACTTTTAGCAATCTTTTAAACAAAACCTATATTCTCAGATATAAACCAAGATCGTAATTCAATCCTTTTTTTTCTGGTACGTTAATTAGCACTAAAATTAGTGCGTCAAAAATTTAAAATTAAAAGAAAACAGATGTTTAAAGGTACATAAACGCGCTAATATCGATATATATTAAGAAACCTATAGCTACAATATTGTGGGTGTTAAAAATATCTCGTATGATAAAATTCATTACTTGTTAAATAACTGGAATTTATTTCAAACAGTATTTGAAAAATATAATTTTCGTACGATTTTCTTATTGAATAATAGAGTTTATTTTGTATTAAAAATATATTGTTCAGCTTTCAGTATAGTTTTCACATTGTTACTCGCAGACTAGTCTAACAACCACAGTACATTGAGGGGTGGAAGCATGACCACAATTAAGTACATTTTACACCTAAGAATAGCAAATAAATGCCATCCAGCAAATTTTTATATGGTGTAATATTAATAGTATGACAAATATAGATGAAAATAAATATTTTTTTCTTTTTATCTCACATTTTAATTAATCTTACATCCATAAATACTTGTTTTAATGAAATCACATTTTTCACGTTATTCGATAGATGGCGCTTTATTCAATATTGAAAACATGTAAGTAAAAGAACCAGACATTGAAACAAATTCGTTCTGCAAGAAAGCTACTTCCACCACTTTACCTCCTTCTAAGTACTCACTATAGTTGACCTTGATCAAGGTGCTGTATCAATGATTGATTTATCTTACTATATTTATCCCACACAATGATTCAACAGTATGTTTGACCTGACTACGTAGCCTTATGGATATTGTATCCCATTATTTTCCTAATATAACACTATCTGTCAATCACTGTCCATGTTCTGCTATTATTCTCTTTACTAAAATTTTATACACGTATACCTCCTATTAGAAGTTCATTCCAAGGGCTGTTAAGCGTAAAGGTACAAAAGGCAGTACTTGCGCTGTTTTAAAACCAAATTTTTAACATCATAAGTCTAAGAGACACCACTGAATCACGGAAGACCTTCTAACTGTCCACCATTTCTTTTGAAAATAGAATCTAACGATTAACAAAAATTAAGGTTTTTCTTTAAGAATTCAATATAAATTCTATACTTTTATAGCAACATATATTTGTTTTTTGGAATTGAAATAATTTCAAAAAATCAAACACAGCTGTAAATTTAGTTCAACAATTTAACGTTAGGTACTAAAGTAAATTATTTTGTTTGTTTGTTTGATGGGCTATCTGTGCTCAGCCCACCACGAGTATCGAACCCCGGTTTCTAGCGTTGTAAGTCCGCAGACATACCGCTGTGCCACTGGGGGGGCATAAGTTATTTTAAAAGCGTTAATATCAAACTAATATTGTTTACATTACTTCAAAATAACTTGGCCAGGTGGTTAGGGCGCTCGACTCGCAATCTGAGGGTCGCGGGTTTGAATCCCTGTCCCACCAAACATGCTCGCCCTTTCAGCCGTGGGGGCGTTATAATGTGACGGTCAATCCCACTATTCGTTAGTAAAAGAGTAGCCCAAGACTTGGCGGTGGGTGGTGATGACTAGTTGCCTTCCCTCGAGTCTTACACTGCTAAATTAGGGACGGCTAGAGCAGATAGCCCTCGTGTAGCTTTGCGCGAAATTCAAAACAAACAAACAATCAAAATAACTAATATTAGCACAGACTGAAAGCTCCCAATACATTAAACAGCGTGTATTTGTTGATGTAAGCCTTGTTTGGGGGAAAGTATTTTGTCTGATGTAATATGATTTATATGGAAACAAATACCAGCAATAAATAAAATGACCGTGAACTCCAGAGAAACCACTATCGTAAAAATATCTAATTTTTGATCGCAGATTTGATTTAATTTAGACATGAGAATTAATTATTATATACTGTAAGAAAATACGAAATAGAAATTTTGTGAAGCTTCCACCATCTAGGATGTAATGGTAGTTCCCTCTTATGTTCACGTCTCAGTAGTTTTTTTTTTTTATCACTCTTTTAATTGCACTTTTCATACTTGTAATCTCTTTGTTGTCCAGTTTGGACGAAATTACAAAGAATATAACTGAATATTGGATCTTTAAGAACTTGAAACGTGTGAGTTGTAAGTCTGTTGCCATGTGCTTTGAATGAAAACAAACAAACAAGAACTGATTAAATTTCCTGGTATTTTATAAACGTGTAAAGTATTTTAATAAAAAGTAATGTAGCAGCAAATGGTAGTTGTTTCTTTTAACTGAAAGTGAAAAGGTATTCTTGGATAAATCCATCATGCTACTATAGAAGGCGGTTAGTTCTGTTTGTTCCTTAAATATTTTTCTAAATATATAAAAGAATTTGAAAACCGTTCTCTAGGACCAGTTTAAATATTTCTTTAATAAGCTGTAAATTTCTACTCTTTTTAAAAAAAGTATTTCCAGCCACTGATACAAATGTTTTGTTGCCATATGATGTATATATTTTGAGGTAATTAATCAAGAGGATTGATTTGTCTTTGTCCGATGCAATTTCTTTACTATTTTTAAATGCAAAAGGCTAAGGGATTAATTTACTAGTTTTGTGATCACATGATATACGAAATTTTAGTTGTACTAAATATAGACAACAAGATGTACTTACCTGACAGTTCAATAGTTACATATTGCTGATAAGCACTATACACATAACAGAGTTCTAAAGTCGTTATTTCCTGAGCTGTCTAGAATAATCTTATCTTTTTCGGGGATGATCTGACAATTACAGGAGTCGTGATGACGATTATACCAATTTTTCTGCCACTTTTCTCTCTTTTTGCTCTAAAGCAATTTATAGTTAAGTAATCTAACACATTTGCATTCTTCCGTTTTCTGAACTATTGTTATTTTAGCTAATATGTTTTGTATTACATTGTCAAATGTTTGTGTATATAGGGTGGGATTCTTTTACAGTAGGTGTCTGTGACTTGTTGGCGATAAATTCGAACAATAAACAGACAGCACACAATCTACTTGCTATAAAATAATATATTAAAAACAAGTCAAAGGTGGGTGCAAAAATTCTTTACACTATAGCCTATAGGATATCACAGTTGTATCTAACACTCTAAATAATTATCTTTTTTGTCAAAAGTCCACACAGGCTAGTTTGGTTATTTTAGAACTCAACTGAAAAAACGAATTCTTCTTCTCTATCTCTCTCTTTCTCACTATATAATCTGTGATAATTGTTACGTATTACAATTTCAAATAGACTAAAACTGAGTTAAGTTGTAATTTAGATTTAGTAGTTAAATAACTGCTGATATGCATCCAATTTATATTGGCCAACAAGATTGATACACACAGTTTCCTTTTTTAATAGAAATATGTTTAATATACAAACAATAATACAATTTACAATAACAATAATAATGATCCATGTACAAAAGATTTACAAACTTACAAATAATATCGAGTCTTCTTTCTAGTCTGGAACTTCCTTGATGTCTTATCAAAGGTTCACGATGAGCGAGTTGATTTCGATTTGACGTAGGTACAATTCAATTAACGGGGTGTTAGCTAGCTCTGTGGTCTCCACTGATCACACGCCGATTTTTTCTACCGGTGACGTTAGGTAATGTTTTCGTAAAAGTACTAATGTCCGATGTGAATCCACTGAAGTTAAATGGTTTGTAATGTTCGAAATTTATAAATGTTCCTGGTCAAATATCTGAAGTGTCCCAATTACTAAGCGTTATAACAATCACAGTTATAGCTTCCGAAGTTTATAGCACACCAACTATAGCAAACTGTTTTTAGGCGCGTCGCGTTGGTTATATTTATAGGCATGTGGAGAGTTTCTCGAAATTTCAGTTATGTAACAACACAAATGCTACACTAGCATTTACATACACATGTATATTGTTGATTCTTACACTCGAGAATCTTCCACAACTATAGAGAATAGGCAGCAATTTCACAATACAGATTTAACAGTATATGCTATGTAGATTTCTAAATAGAAATTAAATTTAAACAAACACAGATATTAAAATACACATATAATAGTAAATCCGTCACATAATTGACTTACGTTACCCCGTGGGTTACCACAGTTGTATCCAGAACTTTTAATAATTGTCTCCTTTTTGTCAAAGCCCACACAGACAGATTCAATTACTTTAGAACACCCTTTGACAAGACAAATTATTCTCCTTATCTTTGTTAAAAAGATAAATTCACTTTACACTAACAATCACGCAGTCTAACTTCACTTTTTCTCACTCACTTTACTTGCGCTCACTTGGTCGCCTATATATATATACATTGCCCAACTAAGGCTTCGAACTTTCTACAAACTACGAGACGCTGTGATGTAGTAATATTCACGGCTACAAGAACAATACAGAAGATTCGAGTAACGTGACATCAAGTTACATCAATTGAACTACACACACAACGTACAACTCTTACTGAGTTACGTAACTTGTTATAACTATCACCTTTTAACATAATTAACTTTTAACACTCTTGTTATGGAAACTAAATAATCATTAAATATTAAATAAACTAAATAATAACTCTTACACTAAACAGTAATGCATATCCAACATACATGTTATAAACTCTAACTTGAAATTCGAAGTAAATATGGTGTCAGATGGATTTGTCAAGCTCTGTTATGTGAGATATTTTTCTTCCATACAAATCACATCACATCATACAAACTAATTCATCCAAACAACGATTACATTAACACATCTATGTTATTTAATGTAGTTGTTAGGTTGTACCAGTTTTTGTTCTAACTAATGTCAGCTAAATTAGTTCCATATTACAGTTTCTTAAACATTTTCTTACGTACCAGACGCAGTATTTTTGAAGTAGAGTATTCGATTTTTCAACAGTACTGGAACTTCGAAAAAATTAAGGTTGTTATAAAAGTATAATTTTTATAATGTCTACTTTAAAAAACTATTTATTTCAATACCTGGCTCTTTTGCTTATAGTTTTCAATATCGAATAAAACGCCATCTACCGAATAAAGTGATCCCCTTAAAACAAGTGTTTTGTAGATGTAATATTATTAAAAGTCGAGACAAACAAGAAACAATATTAGTTTGCATGAATTTTCTCCCACCTTTAGCATAAATCTAAAGAACAGTTTAATGGAAGCGTTTTTTTTTTTTACTGTTGTAACTGTTCTTAGATATACCACGAGTTTTACTGTGATCGTGTTTCCACCCCTCTCCCTACAGTCGTTGTTAGACTAGTCTAGGCTAAGGCAGTTGAAAAGTTTACTAAATGCTTCATTATTTCTTCCATTAATACAAACTTTTCTGAATATTGTATTAAGAAAACAATGCAAAGATAAATATCATAATACATAATCTAAATGTTACTTTAATAGTTTAAAGAAATATTAAGTTTTATTAATCTATATTTAATATTTACCCACAATCTTATTGACAAACTTTTCTAAATATAAAAGCATAACAGAAATGTTTGTAATATCAAACGTTTTTTTTCGGTAAAACAATTTTTGAACACTTACAGGTGTTAATATATTAATCAAAGGATAGAATGTAAGTAAAAGAAATATGATGAAGTTTTTTTAGGTTTATACAAATTATGTAAATTATTCAATTTGTATTTTTTTTAATCGTAGAAGATGTGTTCGATATGATATGCACTTTCTAAATGACATTTTCAAAACGAAAGGATACATGTTAGTATTCACCCAACTTTCAAAGATTTTAATTAGTTATACCCAGTGGTGGGATTCAGATATTTTAACAACAGGTTCTCTCACTAGCAGCATGTAAAAATATTAGATATTCACTGAGAAAATAAAAATAGGCCGTCACGGATAGTGTTAAACATTCTTTAGAAACTTTCAATTAAAAAAGTGTTTTATAATCTTTCAACTTAACAAAATTCAAAAATTTATTCCATACGTAATACGTTAATAAATATATTTCAAAAAAAGTAAAGTAGAAAAAACAAAAAAATAAATAAAATGGATAGTAACAGGTGAAAAACAAAGAAATGAATTATTAGAGAAAGGGGTCCTGTTATATTTGGAGCGAAAACACAAAAATTTAAAAATTTATTAAAC